>NC_056744.1:422024098-422060301 GCF_019279795.1 Protopterus annectens | reverse complement strand
GCCAGCTAAGATCTAGCTGTATTCAACTGGGCGTATAAGAGAATTTAAGTACCTTTATCTGCACTTTTATTCAAATAATACAGTATTTAAATTAATTTAACTGTGTTGCATGATTATTAACCGAACTGGAAGTTTTGACTCTGTTCTTCAGTTAGTGCTTGTTTGAATTTTATTATTTGTTTGTAATTGCAGGTGTGGGTGTAGCCACATTCTTTGATTTCCTGTCCTTGCCTATGTAAGTGGTACAGTTTGAAATATTTTCTGCTTAAAAACCTCAGCTTTGGCCAGCTAAAATCTAGCTGTATTCAACTGGACGTATAAGAGAATTTAAGTACCTTTATCTGCACTTTTTTTTAAATAATACAGTATTTAAATTGATTTAATTGTGTTGCATGATTATTAACTGAACTGGAAGTTTTGACTCTGTTCATCAGTTAGGGCTTGCTTGAATTTTATTATTTGTTAGTAATTGCAGGTGTGGGGTAGCCACATTCTTTGATTTCCTGTCCTTGACTATTTAAGAGGTACAGTTTAAAATATTTTCTGCTTAAAAACCTCAGCTTTGGCCGGCTAAGATCTAGCTGTATTCAACTGGACGTATAAGAGAATTTAAGTACCTTTATCTGCACTTTTTTCAAATAATACAGTATTTAAATTGATTTAACTGTGTTGCATGATTATTAACTGAACTGGAAGTTTTGACTCTGTTCTTCAGTTAGTGCTTGCTTGAATTTTATTATTTGTTAGTAATTGCAGGTGTGGGGGTAGCCACATTCTTTGATTTCCTGTCCTTGCCTATTTAAGTGGTACAGTTTAAAATATTTTCTGCTTAAAAACCTCAGTTTTGGCCAGCTAAGATCTAGCTGTATTCAACTGGACGTATAAGAGAATTTAAGTACCTTTATCTGCACTTTTTTCAAATAATACAGTATTTAAATTAATTTAACTGTGTTGCATGATTATTAACCGAACTGGAAGTTTTGACTCTGTTCTTCAGTTAGTGCTTTCTTGAATTTTATTATTTGTTAGTAATTGCAGGTGTGGGTGTAGCCACATTCTTTGATTTCCTGTCCTTGCCTATTTAAGTGGTACAGTTTGAAATATTTTCTGCTTAAAAACCTCAGCTTTGGCCAGCTAAGATCTAGCTGTATTCAACTGGACGTATAAGAGAATTTAAGTACCTTTATCTGCACTTTTTTCAAATAATACAGTATTTAAATTGATTTAACTGTGTTGCATGATTATTAACTGAACTGGAAGTTTTGACTCTGTTCTTCAGTTAGTGCTTGCTTGAATTTTATTATTTGTTAGTAATTGCAGGTGTGGGGTAGCCACATTCTTTGATTTCCTGTCCTTGCCTATTTAAGTGGCACAGTTTGAAATATTTTCTGCTTTAAAACCTCAGCTTTGGCCAGCTAAGATCTAGCTGTATTCAACTGGACGTATAAGAGAATTTAAGTACCTTTCTCTGCACTTTTTTCAAATAATACAGTATTTAAATTGATTTAACTGTGTTGCATGATTATTAACTGAACTGGAAGTTTTGACTCTGTTCTTCAGTTAGTGCTTGCTTGAATTTTATTATTTGTTAGTAATTGCAGGTGTGGGGTAGCCACATTCTTTGATTTCCTGTCCTTGCCTATTTAAGTGGTACAGTTTGAAATATTTTCTGCTTAAAACCTCAGCTTTGGCCAGCTAAGATCTAGCTGTATTCAACTGGACGTATAAGAGAATTTAAGTACCTTTATCTGCACTTTTTTCAAATAATACAGTATTTAAATTGATTTAACTGTGTTGCATGATTATTAACTGAACTGGAAGTTTTGACTCTGTTCTTCAGTTAGTGCTTGCTTGAATTTTATTATTTGTTAGTAATTGCAGGTGTGGGGTAGCCACATTCTTTGATTTCCTGTCCTTGCCTATTTAAGTGGTACAGTTTGAAATATTTTCTGCTTAAAAACCTCAGCTTTGGCCAGCTAAGATCTAGCTGTATTCAACTGGACGTATAAGAGAATTTAAGTACCTTTATCTGCACTTTTTTCAAATAATACAGTATTTAAATTGATTTAACTGTGTTGCATGATTATTAACTGAACTGGAAGTTTTGACTCTGTTCTTCAGTTAGTGCTTGCTTGAATTTTATTATTTGTTAGTAATTGCAGGTGTGGGGTAGCCACATTCTTTGATTTCCTGTCCTTGCCTATTTAAGTGGTACAGTTTGAAATATTTTCTGCTTAAAAACCTCAGCTTTGGCCAGCTAAGATCTAGCTGTATTCAACTGGACGTATAAGAGAATTTAAGTACCTTTATCTGCACTTTTTTCAAATAATACAGTATTTAAATTGATTTAACTGTGTTGCATGATTATTAACTGAACTGGAAGTTTTGACTCTGTTCTTCAGTTAGTGCTTGCTTGAATTTTATTATTTGTTAGTAATTGCAGGTGTGGGGTAGCCACATTCTTTGATTTCCTGTCCTTGCCTATTTAAGTGGTACAGTTTGAAATATTTTCTGCTTAAAACCTCAGCTTTGGCCAGCTAAGATCTAGCTGTATTCAACTGGACGTATAAGAGAATTTAAGTACCTTTATCTGCACTTTTTTCAAATAATACAGTATTTAAATTGATTTAACTGTGTTGCATGATTATTAACTGAACTGGAAGTTTTGACTCTGTTCTTCAGTTAGTGCTTGCTTGAATTTTATTATTTGTTAGTAATTGCAGGTGTGGGGTAGCCACATTCTTTGATTTCCTGTCCTTGCCTATTTAAGTGGTACAGTTTGAAATATTTTCTGCTTAAAAACCTCAGCTTTGGCCAGCTAAGATCTAGCTGTATTCAACTGGACGTATAAGAGAATTTAAGTACCTTTATCTGCACTTTTTTCAAATAATACAGTATTTAAATTGATTTAACTGTGTTGCATGATTATTAACTGAACTGGAAGTTTTGACTCTGTTCTTCAGTTAGTGCTTGCTTGAATTTTATTATTTGTTAGTAATTGCAGGTGTGGGGTAGCCACATTCTTTGATTTCCTGTCCTTGCCTATTTAAGTGGTACAGTTTGAAATATTTTCTGCTTAAAAACCTCAGCTTTGGCCAGCTAAGATCTAGCTGTATTCAACTGGACGTATAAGAGAATTTAAGTACCTTTATCTGCACTTTTTTCAAATAATACAGTATTTAAATTGATTTAACTGTGTTGCATGATTATTAACTGAACTGGAAGTTTTGACTCTGTTCTTCAGTTAGTGCTTGCTTGAATTTTATTATTTGTTAGTAATTGCAGGTGTGGGGGTAGCCACATTCTTTGATTTCCTGTCCTTGCCTATTTAAGTGGTACAGTTTGAAATATTTTCTGCTTAAAACCTCAGCTTTGGCCAGCTAAGATCTAGCTGTATTCAACTGGACGTATAAGAGAATTTAAGTACCTTTATCTGCACTTTTTTCAAATAATACAGTATTTAAATTGATTTAACTGTGTTGCATGATTATTAACTGAACTGGAAGTTTTGACTCTGTTCTTCAGTTAGTGCTTGCTTGAATTTTATTATTTGTTAGTAATTGCAGGTGTGGGGTAGCCACATTCTTTGATTTCCTGTCCTTGCCTATTTAAGTGGTACAGTTTGAAATATTTTCTGCTTAAAAACCTCAGCTTTGGCCAGCTAAGATCTAGCTGTATTCAACTGGACGTATAAGAGAATTTAAGTACCTTTATCTGCACTTTTTTCAAATAATACAGTATTTAAATTGATTTAACTGTGTTGCATGATTATTAACTGAACTGGAAGTTTTGACTCTGTTCTTCAGTTAGTGCTTGCTTGAATTTTATTATTTGTTAGTAATTGCAGGTGTGGGGTAGCCACATTCTTTGATTTCCTGTCCTTGCCTATTTAAGTGGTACAGTTTGAAATATTTTCTGCTTAAAAACCTCAGCTTTGGCCAGCTAAGATCTAGCTGTATTCAACTGGACGTATAAGAGAATTTAAGTACCTTTATCTGCACTTTTTTCAAATAATACAGTATTTAAATTGATTTAACTGTGTTGCATGATTATTAACTGAACTGGAAGTTTTGACTCTGTTCTTCAGTTAGTGCTTGCTTGAATTTTATTATTTGTTAGTAATTGCAGGTGTGGGGTAGCCACATTCTTTGATTTCCTGTCCTTGCCTATTTAAGTGGTACAGTTTGAAATATTTTCTGCTTAAAACCTCAGCTTTGGCCAGGTAAGATCTAGCTGTATTCAACTGAACGTATAAGGGAATTTAAGTACCTTTATCAGCACTTTTTTAAATAATACAGTATTTAAATTGATTTAACTGTGTTGCATGATTATTAACTGAACTCTAAGTGTTGACTCTGTTCTTCAGTTAGTGCTTGCTTGAATTTTATTATTTGTTAGTAATTGCAGGTGTGGGGTAGCCACATTCTTTGATTTCCTGTCCTTGCCTATTTAAGTGGTACAGTTTGAAATATTTTCTGCTTAAAAACCTCAGCTTTGGCCAGCTAAGATCTAGCTGTATTCAACTGGACGTATAAGAGAATTTAAGTACCTTTATCTGCACTTTTTTCAAATAATACAGTATTTAAATTGATTTAACTGTGTTGCATGATTATTAACTGAACTGGAAGTTTTGACTCTGTTCTTCAGTTAGTGCTTGCTTGAATTTTATTATTTGTTAGTAATTGCAGGTGTGGGGTAGCCACATTCTTTGATTTCCTGTCCTTGCCTATTTAAGTGGTACAGTTTGAAATATTTTCTGCTTAAAAACCTCAGCTTTGGCCAGCTAAGATCTAGCTGTATTCAACTGGACGTATAAGAGAATTTAAGTACCTTTATCTGCACTTTTTTCAAATAATACAGTATTTAAATTGATTTAACTGTGTTGCATGATTATTAACTGAACTGGAAGTTTTGACTCTGTTCTTCAGTTAGTGCTTGCTTGAATTTTATTATTTGTTAGTAATTGCAGGTGTGGGGGTAGCCACATTCTTTGATTTCCTGTCCTTGCCTATTTAAGTGGTACAGTTTGAAATATTTTCTGCTTAAAACCTCAGCTTTGGCCAGCTAAGATCTAGCTGTATTCAACTGGACGTATAAGAGAATTTAAGTACCTTTATCTGCACTTTTTTCAAATAATACAGTATTTAAATTGATTTAACTGTGTTGCATGATTATTAACTGAACTGGAAGTTTTGACTCTGTTCTTCAGTTAGTGCTTGCTTGAATTTTATTATTTGTTAGTAATTGCAGGTGTGGGGTAGCCACATTCTTTGATTTCCTGTCCTTGCCTATTTAAGTGGTACAGTTTGAAATATTTTCTGCTTAAAAACCTCAGCTTTGGCCAGCTAAGATCTAGCTGTATTCAACTGGACGTATAAGAGAATTTAAGTACCTTTATCTGCACTTTTTTCAAATAATACAGTATTTAAATTGATTTAACTGTGTTGCATGATTATTAACTGAACTGGAAGTTTTGACTCTGTTCTTCAGTTAGTGCTTGCTTGAATTTTATTATTTGTTAGTAATTGCAGGTGTGGGGGTAGCCACATTCTTTGATTTCCTGTCCTTGCCTATTTAAGTGGTACAGTTTGAAATATTTTCTGCTTAAAAACCTCAGCTTTGGCCAGCTAAGATCTAGCTGTATTCAACTGGACGTATAAGAGAATTTAAGTACCTTTATCTGCACTTTTTTCAAATAATACAGTATTTAAATTGATTTAACTGTGTTGCATGATTATTAACTGAACTGGAAGTTTTGACTCTGTTCTTCAGTTAGTGCTTGCTTGAATTTTATTATTTGTTAGTAATTGCAGGTGTGGGGGTAGCCACATTCTTTGATTTCCTGTCCTTGCCTATTTAAGTGGTACAGTTTGAAATATTTTCTGCTTAAAAACCTCAGCTTTGGCCAGCTAAGATCTAGCTGTATTCAACTGGATGTATAAGAGAATTTAAGTACCTTTATCTGCACTTTTTCAAATAATACAGTATTTAAATTGATTTAACTGTGTTGCATGATTATTAACTGAACTGGAAGTTTTGACTCTGTTCTTCAGTTAGTGCTTGCTTGAATTTTATTATTTGTTAGTAATTGCAGGTGTGGGGTAGCCACATTCTTTGATTTCCTGTCCTTGCCTATTTAAGTGGTACAGTTTGAAATATTTTCTGCTTAAAAACCTCAGCTTTGGCCAGCTAAGATCTAGCTGTATTCAACTGGACGTATAAGAGAATTTAAGTACCTTTATCTGCACTTTTTTCAAATAATACAGTATTTAAATTGATTTAACTGTGTTGCATGATTATTAACTGAACTGGAAGTTTTGACTCTGTTCTTCAGTTAGTGCTTGCTTGAATTTTATTATTTGTTAGTAATTGCAGGTGTGGGGTAGCCACATTCTTTGATTTCCTGTCCTTGCCTATTTAAGTGGTACAGTTTGAAATATTTTCTGCTTAAAACCTCAGCTTTGGCCAGCTAAGATCTAGCTGTATTCAACTGGACGTATAAGAGAATTTAAGTACCTTTATCTGCACTTTTTTCAAATAATACAGTATTTAAATTGATTTAACTGTGTTGCATGATTATTAACTGAACTGGAAGTTTTGACTCTGTTCTTCAGTTAGTGCTTGCTTGAATTTTATTATTTGTTAGTAATTGCAGGTGTGGGGTAGCCACATTCTTTGATTTCCTGTCCTTGCCTATTTAAGTGGTACAGTTTGAAATATTTTCTGCTTAAAACCTCAGCTTTGGCCAGCTAAGATCTAGCTGTATTCAACTGGACGTATAAGAGAATTTAAGTACCTTTATCTGCACTTTTTTCAAATAATACAGTATTTAAATTGATTTAACTGTGTTGCATGATTATTAACTGAACTGGAAGTTTTGACTCTGTTCTTCAGTTAGTGCTTGCTTGAATTTTATTATTTGTTAGTAATTGCAGGTGTGGGGGTAGCCACATTCTTTGATTTCCTGTCCTTGCCTATTTAAGTGGTACAGTTTGAAATATTTTCTGCTTAAAAACCTCAGCTTTGGCCAGCTAAGATCTAGCTGTATTCAACTGGACGTATAAGAGAATTTAAGTACCTTTATCTGCACTTTTTTCAAATAATACAGTATTTAAATTGATTTAACTGTGTTGCATGATTATTAACTGAACTGGAAGTTTTGACTCTGTTCTTCAGTTAGTGCTTGCTTGAATTTTATTATTTGTTAGTAATTGCAGGTGTGGGGTAGCCACATTCTTTGATTTCCTGTCCTTGCCTATTTAAGTGGTACAGTTTGAAATATTTTCTGCTTAAAACCTCAGCTTTGGCCAGCTAAGATCTAGCTGTATTCAACTGGACATATAAGAGAATTTAAGTACCTTTATCTGCACTTTTTTCAAATAATACAGTATTTAAATTGATTTAACTGTGTTGCATGATTATTAACTGAACTGGAAGTTTTGACTCTGTTCTTCAGTTAGTGCTTGCTTGAATTTTATTATTTGTTAGTAATTGCAGGTGTGGGGTAGCCACATTCTTTGATTTCCTGTCCTTGCCTATTTAAGTGGTACAGTTTGAAATATTTTCTGCTTAAAACCTCAGCTTTGGCCAGCTAAGATCTAGCTGTATTCAACTGGACGTATAAGAGAATTTAAGTACCTTTATCTGCACTTTTTTCAAATAATACAGTATTTAAATTGATTTAACTGTGTTGCATGATTATTAACTGAACTGGAAGTTTTGACTCTGTTCTTCAGTTAGTGCTTGCTTGAATTTTATTATTTGTTAGTAATTGCAGGTGTGGGGTAGCCACATTCTTTGATTTCCTGTCCTTGCCTATTTAAGTGGTACAGTTTGAAATATTTTCTGCTTAAAACCTCAGCTTTGGCCAGCTAAGATCTAGCTGTATTCAACTGGACGTATAAGAGAATTTAAGTACCTTTATCTGCACTTTTTTCAAATAATACAGTATTTAAATTGATTTAACTGTGTTGCATGATTATTAACTGAACTGGAAGTTTTGACTCTGTTCTTCAGTTAGTGCTTGCTTGAATTTTATTATTTGTTAGTAATTGCAGGTGTGGGGTAGCCACATTCTTTGATTTCCTGTCCTTGCCTATTTAAGTGGTACAGTTTGAAATATTTTCTGCTTAAAACCTCAGCTTTGGCCAGCTAAGATCTAGCTGTATTCAACTGGACGTATAAGAGAATTTAAGTACCTTTATCTGCACTTTTTTCAAATAATACAGTATTTAAATTGATTTAACTGTGTTGCATGATTATTAACTGAACTGGAAGTTTTGACTCTGTTCTTCAGTTAGTGCTTGCTTGAATTTTATTATTTGTTAGTAATTGCAGGTGTGGGGTAGCCACATTCTTTGATTTCCTGTCCTTGCCTATTTAAGTGGTACAGTTTGAAATATTTTCTGCTTAAAAACCTCAGCTTTGGCCAGCTAAGATCTAGCTGTATTCAACTGGACGTATAAGAGAATTTAAGTACCTTTATCTGCACTTTTTTCAAATAATACAGTATTTAAATTGATTTAACTGTGTTGCATGATTATTAACTGAACTGGAAGTTTTGACTCTGTTCTTCAGTTAGTGCTTGCTTGAATTTTATTATTTGTTAGTAATTGCAGGTGTGGGGTAGCCACATTCTTTGATTTCCTGTCCTTGCCTATTTAAGTGGTACAGTTTGAAATATTTTCTGCTTAAAACCTCAGCTTTGGCCAGCTAAGATCTAGCTGTATTCAACTGGACGTATAAGAGAATTTAAGTACCTTTATCTGCACTTTTTTCAAATAATACAGTATTTAAATTGATTTAACTGTGTTGCATGATTATTAACTGAACTGGAAGTTTTGACTCTGTTCTTCAGTTAGTGCTTGCTTGAATTTTATTATTTGTTAGTAATTGCAGGTGTGGGGTAGCCACATTCTTTGATTTCCTGTCCTTGCCTATTTAAGTGGTACAGTTTGAAATATTTTCTGCTTAAAAACCTCAGCTTTGGCCAGCTAAGATCTAGCTGTATTCAACTGGACGTATAAGAGAATTTAAGTACCTTTATCTGCACTTTTTCAAATAATACAGTATTTAAATTGATTTAACTGTGTTGCATGATTATTAACTGAACTGGAAGTTTTGACTCTGTTCTTCAGTTAGTGCTTGCTTGAATTTTATTATTTGTTAGTAATTGCAGGTGTGGGGGTAGCCACATTCTTTGATTTCCTGTCCTTGCCTATTTAAGTGGTACAGTTTGAAATATTTTCTGCTTAAAAACCTCAGCTTTGGCCAGCTAAGATCTAGCTGTATTCAACTGGACGTATAAGAGAATTTAAGTACCTTTATCTGCACTTTTTTCAAATAATACAGTATTTAAATTGATTTAACTGTGTTGCATGATTATTAACTGAACTGGAAGTTTTGACTCTGTTCTTCAGTTAGTGCTTGCTTGAATTTTATTATTTGTTAGTAATTGCAGGTGTGGGGGTAGCCACATTCTTTGATTTCCTGTCCTTGCCTATTTAAGTGGTACAGTTTGAAATATTTTCTGCTTAAAAACCTCAGCTTTGGCCAGCTAAGATCTAGCTGTATTCAACTGGACGTATAAGAGAATTTAAGTACCTTTATCTGCACTTTTTCAAATAATACAGTATTTAAATTGATTTAACTGTGTTGCATGATTATTAACTGAACTGGAAGTTTTGACTCTGTTCTTCAGTTAGTGCTTGCTTGAATTTTATTATTTGTTAGTAATTGCAGGTGTGGGGTAGCCACATTCTTTGATTTCCTGTCCTTGCCTATTTAAGTGGTACAGTTTGAAATATTTTCTGCTTAAAAACCTCAGCTTTGGCCAGCTAAGATCTAGCTGTATTCAACTGGACGTATAAGAGAATTTAAGTACCTTTATCTGCACTTTTTTCAAATAATACAGTATTTAAATTGATTTAACTGTGTTGCATGATTATTAACTGAACTGGAAGTTTTGACTCTGTTCTTCAGTTAGTGCTTGCTTGAATTTTATTATTTGTTAGTAATTGCAGGTGTGGGGTAGCCACATTCTTTGATTTCCTGTCCTTGCCTATTTAAGTGGTACAGTTTGAAATATTTTCTGCTTAAAAACCTCAGCTTTGGCCAGCTAAGATCTAGCTGTATTCAACTGGACGTATAAGAGAATTTAAGTACCTTTATCTGCACTTTTTTCAAATAATACAGTATTTAAATTGATTTAACTGTGTTGCATGATTATTAACTGAACTGGAAGTTTTGACTCTGTTCTTCAGTTAGTGCTTGCTTGAATTTTATTATTTGTTAGTAATTGCAGGTGTGGGGGTAGCCACATTCTTTGATTTCCTGTCCTTGCCTATTTAAGTGGTACAGTTTGAAATATTTTCTGCTTAAAACCTCAGCTTTGGCCAGCTAAGATCTAGCTGTATTCAACTGGACGTATAAGAGAATTTAAGTACCTTTATCTGCACTTTTTTCAAATAATACAGTATTTAAATTGATTTAACTGTGTTGCATGATTATTAACTGAACTGGAAGTTTTGACTCTGTTCTTCAGTTAGTGCTTGCTTGAATTTTATTATTTGTTAGTAATTGCAGGTGTGGGGTAGCCACATTCTTTGATTTCCTGTCCTTGCCTATTTAAGTGGTACAGTTTGAAATATTTTCTGCTTAAAACCTCAGCTTTGGCCGGCTAAGATCTAGCTGTATTCAACTGGACATATAAGAGAATTTAAGTACCTTTATCTGCACTTTTTTCAAATAATACAGTATTTAAATTGATTTAACTGTGTTGCATGATTATTAACTGAACTGGAAGTTTTGACTCTGTTCTTCAGTTAGTGCTTGCTTGAATTTTATTATTTGTTAGTAATTGCAGGTGTGGGGTAGCCACATTCTTTGATTTCCTGTCCTTGTCTATTTAAGAGGTACAGTTTGAAATATTTTCTGCTTAAAAACCTCAGCTTTGGCCTGCTAAGATCTAGCTGTATTCAACTGGACGTATAAGAGAATTTAAATACCTTTATCTGCACTTTTTTCAAATAATACAGTATTTAAATTGATTTAACTGTGTTGCATGATTATTAACTGAACTGGAAGTTTTGACTCTGTTCTTCAGTTAGTGCTATCTTGAATTTTATTATTTGTTAGTAATTGCAGGTGTGGGTTAGCCACATTCTTTGATTTCCTGTCCTTGCCTATTTAAGTGGTACAGTTTGAAATATTTTCTGCTTAAAAACCTCAGCTTTGGCCAGCTAAGATCTAGCTGTATTCAACTGGACGTATAAGAGAATTTAAGTACCTTTATCTGCACTTTTATTCAAATAATACAGTATTTAAATTAATTTAACTGTGTTGCATGATTATTAACTGAAATGGAAGTTTTGACTCTGTTCTTCAGTTCATAGGTTCATAGGTTCATAGGTTCATACTAGGCTATCTGCCCAAGGGCATTTATAAGCCTAGCCCATAGTTATGTGGCTTTCGCCACCCCTTTAGTTTGAATAAAAACTATGCCTATCATTTTTCTGTGCCTCTGTCAAGCAGTGACACTGAAGTAATCCCTGGGGTATATCTGCGATCTCCCATCCATTGGTCAAGATTCCTCTTGAACAAGGCCAGCGAGGTGCTCTGCCTCACATGTACCGGGATTTTGTTCCACAGCATAGGGAGTCTCTGGGTGATGAATCTGTCCCTCCAGCACGTTCTATTTATAACCGTGTCAAGGTTTAAGTCTCCGCCCTTGTGGTTCTGAGGGATCTAGATTTTTTGAGGTGAAGCATATTCATCAAATCTGGGTTTGACATGGCCTTATATGTCAGGCACAGGTCACCTCTGAGCAAGCGGTATGAGACTGAATAGAGCTGGAGTTCTTTCAGTCGGGCAGCATAAGACATATTTTTGAGACCCTTTATCCTTTTGGTGAGGAACTTTTGGGGCCTTTCAAGCTGCAGCAGGTGTCTGGTCAGATACATTCCGAACGGGGCATTGTACTCAAGCATAAGTCTAATGAGTGATGAGTACAGGGGGACGATGACCTCCCTTGATCTAGATGTGAATCCCTTCATGATCAAGTGGGCGATATAGAAGGTTTTCCTAACTACTTTAGCAACATGAGTGTCAAACGAAAGGCTACTGTCAACTTGGGTCCCCAGATCCCTGATGACTTTTTCTGTGCTCAGTGGATTGCCACCTATATGGTAGCTAGGGGTAACCTTGTTTTTCCCGAAGGGTATGACTATGCATTTTTTGGCGTTTAACTTCAGGCCATGGCTCTGGCACCAGTTATCCGTTTCTGTGAGGCCCTTCTGGAGGATATCTGTGTCAGATGTGTTTTCGACTATGGCCAGTTTGCAGTCATCTGCAAACTTTGTCAGCCATAACCCTCCTGTGTTTGCTTGTACTTCAGAAAAGTAGATGCTGAACAAGAGTGGACCCAGGACTGAGCCCTGTGGGACACCACTTGTGACAGGCTTTGAGTCTGACATGGCTCCAGCAACTCTGACCCTGTGGGTTCTGTCACTTAGCCAGTTTGCAACCCATCTTGTGATGTATGGGTTTACATTCAAGCTGATGAGTTTTTCGATGATACCTGAGTGGGGTATTGTGTCAAGGCCTTTGCCAGGTCGAGGTAGGCTGTATGGACTGCCTTTCCCTCATCAATGGCCTTGGTGACTGTCTCGAAAAAGTCAACCAAGTTTAAGAGGCAGGATCTGCCTTTGACAAAGTCAAACTGGGTTGGATCCAAAGTCTGCAAGTTCCCTATGTCTTTATTTATGAGTTCCATTATGATCCTCTCCATGGCTTTGCAGATAAGGCTTGTCAAGCTAATGGGGCAGTAATTTCCAGGGTCTGTGGAGGCACCGCCCTTATGAAGTGGGACCACAGTGCCGTGCCACTCCTTGGGTACGTATCCTGAGGTGAGGCTAAGATTAAACAGCTGTCCTAACTGTGGGTTTACTTCCTCGTTGAGTTCATGAAGCACACAGCTGGGGACACCATCCGGTCCCATGGATGCTGTGTTTTTTGCCTTAGTGAGGGCAGTTCTCACCTGGGCGTTGGAGATGTTTGGGGGCTACAATCCTCTGGAATAGATATCTCTCCTTTTGGGGAGGGGGAGTTTGCACTGAACCTGTCAGCCAGTATGTTAGCAATGTGTGTAGGTTCAGTAATTTTCACATCATTTTGAACTAATTCTGAGCATATCTGGGAGTTTCCTCCTAGGTTTCTAACATAGCTAAAGAAGGCCTTAAGATTGTCTTTAGAGTCCTTGGCGATTTTTCTCTCAAAATTTGCCTTGGATGATTTTATGAGAGCTCTTAGTTTTTACTTATAATGATCAAAGGTGTCTTACCTTTCAAGGATTTTGCTCTATCTTGTAGTAGCTTCCTCCTTTTGTTGTAGAGCTTGTTTATGGCTGGGGTCCACCAGACTGGACGCTTGCCTTTGGTACAGAGAGTCTTAGTTTTGTTTGGGATTGCCTGATCCATGCAGTCCTGTAGGTGCTGGTAGAAGGCATTTGTAAGTGATTCAGCGGTTTGAGTAATGTTTACCACTGGCTCTGGGGCCTTAAAGGAGACCACACTAGTTTTTAGAAGTGTGAAATCGGCTTTTGAGAAGTTTTTCACTGTGGTCTTTTTTGTTTCAGGTGGGGGCGGGATGAGGACCTCCAGCGAGATTAGTTTATGATCTGATCTCACCAGTGAGGGGTATACTTCCGGTGTTGAACATTTTGATCCCATGTTCGTGATGATGAGATCAAGTATGTTTTCTCCTCTTGTGGGGATGGTGACTAGTTGTTCCATGGCGTTTGAGTTTATGAACTCCAGGAATCTTTGGGTTAGAGTGTTCGGGCTTGAGTAGTGTTCCCAGTCTATATTAGGGTAGTTGAAGTCACCTAGTATGATGGTGTTTGGAGATACATTTATCCCCTCCAATGTTTTCAGGAAGGCCATGTGAGGTTCCTGAGTTTGAGAGGGTGGCCTGTAACATGCTACAAATTGCAGAGCAGTCTTGCCTATGGTTAATTGCACCTGGATGGTCTCCGATGCATCGTGCGTTGCACCAACCTTGAGGTGTGGGTGTCCTTTATGAATATGGACACCCCCCCTCCTTTCTTGGTATTGTCCGGATTTTGGGGCCGGAACGCATGATATGAGGTGAAACCTGTTAGTGCTGGGGTGCTCTCAGGAGCCTTGAACCAGGTTTCTGTCACAGCACAGACATTGATGTTCTCCATATTGAGAAGGGCCTCGAGTGCGTGCATCTTGAGAGTGAGACTTCTGGCATTGAGCAGCATTACCCTTAGTTTTTTTCCTTTTTGGTGTTCTAGGGTGGTAGGTTTAGAATTTGAGCCTTGCCTAAAAAAGGCACTATGGGGTGGCAAGAGCCTTTGCCTATATCCCGAAGCCCACGGATGACAGGTGGAAGGCGTCCCTTGTGAAGCAGCGTGGCTTGTCCAGCATGTCGTCCCAGGCAGACAGACATTGGATCCCCTTTGAATGACACCAGAATTTAAGCCAATTATTAAAGCTGATCATCTTATCACTGTATTGTGGCATCATTCTAGATGAAGGTAGGATACTGCTCAAGGTCAGGGTCATACCTGCCTGGGCTACATAATCAGAGAGCTCCTCGATGTCCCTTTTCATGTAGTCCAAGGAGTGCGTCTCAGGTCGTTGACACCAGCGTGGACAATGACTGAGTCGTACTTGTACCTGCTGTTGAGAGACCTGAGTGCTTGCGTTATGTGGCGGATTCTAGCACCCGACAGGCAGCTTACTGTGACCTTCTCCTTACTCAGTCTGGTGAGCGGGACGTCAGTGTGTCTGACTATGGAATCACCAATGACAAGTGTGTCTGGCATTTTGTTTGGCCTTAAGGGCTGTGACTGTTTGACACTCTGACTGTGTGGTCTATGTGTTGCATGTGTTGGGTCGTGAGGTGGTAGTTGTTTGGGTGTCTGCTTTGGTGGCCTCTGCTGTTTTGGTAAATTTTTGATCAGAGCCGCGAGTATGTCTTTGTGTGAGTATGTGTATGATTTGAAGTTGTGATGGTACCATGTGTGACTGGGTATGTATTGTGTGTGGTTACCTTCTCCTCCTGTCTGGTCTTGCCAGTCCTATGATGAGAGAGCTCAGCCTCCAGTTTGGCCGTATAGTTGCATCTCTCGCATGTATTTGTGTTTTGTGGGAGGAGGAGAGGATTGTCTGTGTACATGAGGCAATTGTAACATTGCCTCAATATTCCCAGGTTCACCAGTTGAGCTGGAGAGGACACTAGCAACTGATCCTCGACATACTAGAAGTAGTAGATAAAGAGACTTTCAAAGGACTCGGGGAAGTGGGTTTTAGGCTGGTGGGGTACTATCTATAATAAGAGTGCTTTATCAAGGTGCAAGTACTGTAGGAGTAAGTGCTAGGCTTTACAGATAGAGAATAGTCTACTTGGGAATCAAGTAGAGATGAACTTTTCAGTTATAGGATATGCTGGTTAGATCAGCAGTACAGCTCGAGGAAGGTAGTTCTAAGGGAAAATTTGAAGAGTGGAATTTAGATGGCCCGAATAGTTAACCTTGTTTAACCGCCGCTGCTCTTGTGTGCAACAGTGGCAACTCCGCGCTAAATCGCGCTAACGTGCGTTTAGCGTGTTTTATAGCAGGGGGCTGAAGAGAGCTAGGAATTGGCCCAAAACGACCAATGGACTACTAGTTTCTGGCTGAAACTTCACCAAATCGGACAGAAAGGCCGCTCAGTGCCTCCCACTCCCACTGGTAAGCAAAGAAACTTCCCTCCTCCCTAATAAGGCAATGGATCAGTAACAGGAACTATAAACAAAGCCCAGGGATCAGCAACTTTGAAACTGGACTACTCTAGTTCAGTAAGGCGGGAAAACAAGAGATTTTTTTGTTTTATTACAGAGATAAGGAAAAAACAGACAGTAAATGCTATAAATGCTGTAAATCGGCTAGCACTTTAGTGTGTAGCCTACAGAAACAATTTGCAACAATTAGTAACTTAAAGTGCAATAAACAGTGTAAAATGCAGAAATCACTTAAAGTAGCAGTAAAACAGGCGAAATGCAGTCGCTAGCTTAATAACAGTGGGAAAGCCACAAAAATACTTATATCTGGTAGAAAGTCACTCTTTTAGCTCTCTGCTGCTTGGATCACTCTGCAGGCCACCACGAGGATCTGTGCTGAGTTGGTACAAGCTGGAAAACGCGTGTTTAGCGTGTTTTATAGCAGGGGCTGAAAGGAGCTAGAATTGGCCCAAAACGACCAATGGACTACTAGTTTCTGGCTGAAACTTCACCAATTCGGACAAAAGGCTGCTCAGTGCTTCCCACTCCCACTGGTAAGCAAAGAAACTTCCCTCCTTCCTAATAAGGCAATGGATCAGTAACAGGAACTAAAAACAAAGCCCAGGGATCAGCAAACTCTGAAACTGGACTACTCTAGTTCAGTAAGGTGGGAAAACAAGAGATTTTTTTTTGTGTTTTTTTTTTTCAGAAACAAAGAAAAAACAGACAGTAGATGCTATAAATGCTTTTAAGCGGCTAGCACACTTGAGTGTGTTAGCCTACAGGTAAAATTAAGCAACAAATAACTTTTAAGAGTGCAAAACAGTTAATCAACACAAAAACAGTTTAAATAGAATGCAGAGCTGTATAAACAGGCTAAGATGCAGTCGCTAAGCAGTAAATATTCAAAAGCCAGAAAAAAATACTTAAATCAGTTATAGCAAATACAGTTATAACAAATGCTCTGAAATATACTGAATATTTCCAATATGTTTGAGAAGGACAGTCAGAACACAAGAAGGTTCAGGCGAAAAAAAAAAGTTTTGTTTTACTTTTGAAAAGGAAAAAAGGAGGAACAGAAGGCCTTATCAAATGTTCTCTGTATTAAGAAGAATGAGCTAATGACACTAGATTGGGAGGTGTGTCACAGTAGGGGCGGGCAACTGCAAAGCCACCAAGTATAAGAGCAAGACACCAACAGGGAGGGAGGGTGGGACAAAATAAAAGCACTACAGAGTCAAATGAAATTTTTTAAACAGATAAGGATTTGTGAAGATTCTGAATAGACAAAGTGCTTTATATATATTAAATTATAAAACAGTAATCTGTAAAATAATCAAAAGATACTTATATTTTGTAGCTCAGTTGCGGTCAAACAACTTCTCCAGCTTGCACTGTGTGCAAAGACAAAGACCAGAACAACAACTTTTTTTTTTTTTTACAAGAACACAAAAGAACCAGCCCCCACTAGCCAAGAGATAATTACACAGAGTAAATGTTTCAGTTTATACAGTAGCTTAAGACAGAAAAGCACTACAGAGTCAAATGAAATTTTTTAAACAGATAAGGATTTGTGAAGATTCTGAATAGACAAAGTGCTTTATATATATTAAATTATTAAAAAACAGTATTCTGTAAAAATAATCAAAAGATACTTATACTTTGTAGCTCAGTTGCGGTCAAACAACTTCTCCAGCTTGCACTGTGTGCAAAGACAAAGACCAGAACAACAACTTTTTTTTTTTACAAGAACACAAAAGAACCAGCCCCCACTAGCCAAGAGATAATTACACAGAGTAAATGTTTCAGTTTATACAATAGCCTAAGACAGAAAAGCACTACAGAGTCAAATGAAATTTTTTAAACAGATAAGGATTTGTGAAGATTCTGAATAGACAAAGTGCTTTATATATATTAAATTATAAAAACAGTAATCTGTAAAAATAATCAAAAGATACTTATATTTTGTAGCTCAGTTGCGGTCAAACAACTTCTCCAGCTTGCACTGTGTGCAAAGACAAAGACCAGAACAACAACTTTTTTTTTTTTATAAGAACACAAAAGAACCAGCCCCCACTAGCCAAGAGATAATTACACAGAGTAAATGTTTCAGTTTATACAATAGCCTAAGACAGAAAAGCACTACAGAGTCAAATGAAAGTTTTTAAAGAGATAAGGATTTGTGAAGATTCTGAATAGACAAAGTGCTTTATATATATTAAATTATAAAAACAGTAATCTGTAAAAATAATCAAAAGATACTTATATTTTGTAGCTCAGTTGCGGTCAAACAACTTCTCCAGCTTGCACTGTGTGCAAAGACAAAGACCAGAACAACAACTTTTTTTTTACAAGAACACAAAAGAACCAGACCCCACTAGCCAAGAGATAATTACACAGAGTAAATGTTTCAGTTTATACAATAGCCTAAGACAGAAAAGCACTACAGAGTCAAATGAAATTTTTTAAACAGATAAGGATTTGTGAAGATTCTGAATAGACAAAGTGCTTTATATATATTAAATTATAAAACAGTAATCTGTAAAAATAATCAAAAGATACTTATATTTTGTAGCTCAGTTGCGGTCAAACAACTTCTCCAGCTTGCACTGTGTGCAAAGACAAAGACCAGAACAACAACTTTTTTTTTTACAAGAACACAAAAGAACCAGCCCCCACTAGCCAAGAGATAATTACACAGAGTAAATGTTTCAGTTTATACAATAGCCTAAGACAGAAAAGCACTACAGAGTCAAATGAAATTTTTAAACAGATAAGGATTTGTGAAGATTCTGAATAGACAAAGTGCTTTATATATATTAAATTATAAAACAGTAATCTGTAAAAATAATCAAAAGATACTTATATTTTGTAGCTCAGTTGTGGTCAAACAACTTCTCCAGCTTGCACTGTGTGCAAAGACAAAGACCAGAACAACAACTTTTTTTTTTACAAGAACACAAAAGAACCAGCCCCCACTAGCCAAGAGATAATTACACAGAGTAAATGTTTCAGTTTATACAATAGCCTAAGACAGAAAAGCACTACAGAGTCAAATGAAATTTTTAAACAGATAAGGATTTGTGAAGATTCTGAATAGACAAAGAGCTTTATATATATTAAATTATAAAAACAGTAAACTGTAAAATAATCAAAAGATACTTATATTTTGTAGCTCAGTTGGTCAAACAACTTCTCCAGCTTGCACTGTGTGCAAAGACAAAGACCAGAACAACAACTTTTTTTTTACAAGAACACAAAAGAACCAGCCCCCACTAGCCAAGAGATAATTACACAGAGTAAATGTTTCAGTTTATACAATAGCCTAAGACAGAAAAGCACTACAGAGTCAAATGAAATTTTTAAACAGATAAGGATTTGTGAAGATTCTGAATAGACAAAGTGCTTTATATATATTAAATTATAAAAACAGTAATCTGTAAAAATAATCAAAAGATACTTATATTTTGTAGCTCAGTAGTGGTCAAACAACTTCTCCAGCTTGCACTGTGTGCAAAGACAAAGACCAGAACAACAACTTTTTTTTTACAAGAACACAAAAGAACCAGCCCCCACTAGCCAAGAGATAATTACACAGAGTAAATGTTTCAGTTTATACAATAGCCTAAGACAGAAAAGCACTACAGAGTCAAATGAAATTTTTAAACAGATAAGGATTTGTGAAGATTCTGAATAGACAAAGTGCTTTATATATATTAAATTATAAAAACAGTAATCTGTAAAAATAATCAAAAGATACTTATATTTTGTAGCTCAGTTGCGGTCAAACAACTTCTCCAGCTTGCACTGTGTGCAAAGACAAAGACCAGAACAACAACTTTTTTTTTTTTACAAGAACACAAAAGAACCAGCCCCCACTAGCCAAGAGATAATTACACAGAGTAAATGTTTCAGTTTATACAATAGCCTAAGACAGAAAAGCACTACAGAGTCAAATGAAATTTTTTAAACAGATAAGGATTTGTGAAGATTCTGAATAGACAAAGTGCTTTATATATATATTAAATTATAAAAACAGTAATCTGTAAAAATAATCAAAATATACTTATATTTTGTAGCTCAGTTGCGGTCAAACAACTTCTCCAGCTTGCACTGTGTGCAAAGACAAAGACCAGAACAACAACTTTTTTTTTTTTACAAGAACACAAAAGAACCAGCCTCCACTAGCCAAGAGATAATTACACAGAGTAAATGTTTCAGTTTATACAATAGCCTAAGACAGAAAAGCACTACAGAGTCAAATGAAATTTTTAAACAGATAAGGATTTGTGAAGATTCTGAATAGACAAAGTGCTTTATATATATTAAATTATAAAAACAGTAATCTGTAAAAATAATCAAAAGATACTTATATTTTGTAGCTCAGTTGCGGTCAAACAACTTCTCCAGCTTGCACTGTGTGCAAAGACAAAGACCAGAACAACAACTTTTTTTTTTTACAAGAACACAAAAGAACAAGCCCCCACTAGCTAAGAGATAATTACACAGAGTAAATGTTTCAGTTTATACAATAGCCTAAGACAGAAAAGCACTACAGAGTCAAATGAAATTTTTTAAACAGATAAGGATTTGTGAAGATTCTGAATAGACAAAGTGCTTTATATATATTAAATTATAAAAACAGTAATCTGTAAAAATAATCAAAAGATACTTATATTTTGTAGCTCAGTTGTGGTCAAACAACTTCTCCAGCTTGCACTGTGTGCTAAGACGAAGACCAGAACAACAACTTTTTTTTTTTTTTTACAAGAACACAAAAGAACCAGCCCCCACTAGCCAAGAGATAATTACACATAGTAAATGTTTCAGTTTATACAATAGCCTAAGACAGAAAAGCACTACAGAGTCAAATGAAATTTTTTAAACAGATAAGGATTTGTGAAGATTCTGAATAGACAAAGTGCTTTATATATATTACATTATAAAAACAGTAATCTGTAAAAATAATCAAAAGATACTTATATTTTGTAGCTCAGTTGCGGTCAAACAACTTCTCCAGCTTGCACTGAGTGCAAAGACAAAGACCAGAACAACAACTTTTTTTTTACAAGAACACAAAAGAACCAGGCCCCACTAGCCAAGAGATAATTACACAGATTAAATGTTTCAGTTTATACAATAGCCTAAGACAGAAAAGCACTACAGAGTCAAATGAATTTTTTTAAACAGATAAGGATTTGTGAAGATTCTGAATAGACAAAGTGCTTTATATATATTAAATTATAAAAACAGTAATCTGTAAAAATAATCAAAAGATACTTATATTTTGTAGCTCAGTTGCGGTCAAACAACTTCTCCAGCTTGCACTGTGTGCAAAGACAAAGACCAGAACAACAACTTTTTTTTTACAAGAACACAAAAGAACCAGCCCCCACTAGACAAGAGATAATTACACAGAGTAAATGTTTCAGTTTATACAATAGCCTAAGACAGAAAAGCACTACAGAGTCAAATGAAATTTTTTAAACAGATAAGGATTTGTGAAGATTCTGAATAGACAAAGTGCTTTATATATATTAAATTATAAAAACAGTAATCTGTAAAAATAATCAAAAGATACTTATAATTTGTAGCTCAGTTGCGGTCAAACAACTTCACCAGCTTGCACTGTGTGCAAAGACAAAGACCAGAACAACAACTTTTTTTTTTTTTTTTTTTTTTTTTTTTTTTTGTGCTTAGTTAGTGCTTGCTTGAATTTTATTATTTGTTAGTAATTGCAGGTGTGGGGGTAGCCGCATTCTTTGATTTCCTGTCCTTGCCTATTTAAGAGGTACAGTTTGAAATATTTTCTGCTTAAAAACCTCAGCTTTGGCCAGCTAAGATCTAGCTGTATTGAACTGGACGTATAAGAGAATTTAAGTACCTTTATCTGCACTTTTGTTCAAATAATACAGTATTTAAATTGATTTAACTGTGTTGCATGATTATTAACTGAACTGGAAGGTTTGACTCTGTTCATCAGTTAGGGCTTGCTTGAATTTTATTATTTGTTAGTAATTGCAGTTGTGGTGGTAGCCACATTCTTTGATTTCCTGTCCTTGCCAATTTTAGAGGTACAGTTTGAAATATTTTCTGCTTAAAATCCTCAGCTTTGGCCGGTAAGATCTAGCTGTATTCAACAGGACATATAAGAGAATTTAAGTACCTTTATCTGCACTTTTTTCAAATAATACAGTATTTAAATTGATTTAACTGTGTTGCATGACTATTAACTGAACTTGAAGTTTTGACTCTGTTCTTCAGTTAGTGCTATCTTGAATTTTATTATTTTTTTCTAATTGCAGGTATGGGGGAAGCCACATTCTTTGATTTCCTGTCCTTGCCTATTTAAGTGGTACAGTTTGAAATATTTTCTGCTGAATAACCTCAGCGTTGGCCGGCAAAGATCTAGAGGTATTCAACTGGAGGTGTAAGAGATATTAAGTACCTCTATCTGCACTTTTTTCAAATAATACAGTATTTAAATTGATTTAACTGTGTTGCATAATTATTAACTGAACTGGAAGTTTTGACTCTGTTCTTCAGTTAGTGCTTGCTTACATTTTATTACTTGTTAGTAATTGCAGGTGTGGGGGAAGCCACATTCTTTGATTTCCTGTCCTTGCCTATTTAAGTGGTACAGTTTGAAATATTTTCTGCTTAAAAGCCTCAGCTTTGGCCAGCTAAGATCTAGCTGTTTTCAACTGGACGTATAAGAGAATTTAAGTACCTTTATCTGCACTTTTTTCAAATAATACATTATTTAAATTGATTTAACTGTGTTGCATGATTATTAACTGAACTGGAAGTTTTGACTCTGTTCTTCAGTTAGTGCTTGCTTGAATTTTATTATTTGTTAATAATTGCAGGTGTGGGGGTAGCCACATTCTTTGATTTCCTGTCCTTGCCTATTTAAGAGGTACAGTTTGAAATATTTTCTGCTTAAAAATCTCAGCTTTGGCCGACTAAGATCTAACTGTATTCAACTAGATGTATAAGAGAAGTTAAGTACCGTTATCTGCACTTCTTTCAAATAATACAGTATTTAAATTGATTTAACTGTGCTGCATGATTATTATCTGAACTGGAAGTTTTGACTCTGTTCTTCAGTTAGTGCTGGCTTGAATTTTATTATTTGTTAGTAATTGCAGGTGTGGGGGTAGCCGCATTCTTTGATTTCCTGTCCTTGCCTATTTAAGTGGTACAGTTTGAAATATTTTCTGCTTAAAAACCTCAGCTTTGGCCAGCTAAGATCTAGCTGTATTGAACTGGACGTATAGGAGAATTTAAGTACCTTTATCTGCACTTTTGTTCAAATAATACAGTATTTAAATTGATTTAACTGTGTTGCATGAATATTAACTGAACTGGAAGGTTTGACTCTGTTCATCAGTTAGGGCTTGCTTGAATTTTATTATTTGTTAGTAATTGCAGGTGTGGGGGTAGCCACATTCTTTGATTTCCTGTCCTTGCCTATTTTAGAGGTACAGTTTGAAATATTTTCTGCTTAAAATCCTCAGCTTTGGCCGGCTAAGATCTAGCTGTATTCAACAGGACGTATAAGAGAATTTAACTACCTTTATCTGCACTTTTTTCAAATAATACAGTATTTAAATGGATTTAACTGTGTTGCATGGCTATTAACTGAACTTGAAGTTTTGACTCTGTTCTTCAGTTAGTGCTATCTTGAATTTTATTATTTGTTTCTAATTGCAGGTATGGGGGAAGCCACATTCTTTGATTTCCTGTCCTTGCCTATTTAAGTGGTACAGTTTGAGATATTTTCTGCTTAATAACCTCAGCGTTGGCCGGCAAAGATCTAGATGTATTCAACTGGACGTGTAAGAGAATTTAAGTACCTCTATCTGCACTTTTTTACAAATAATACAGTATTTAAATTGATTTAACTGTGTTGCATAATTATTAACTGAACTGATAGTTTTGACTCTGTTCTTCAGTTAGTGCTTGCTTGCATTTTATTACTTGTTAGTAATTGCAGGTGTGGGTGTAGCCACATTCTTTGATTTCCTGTCCTTGCCTATTTAAGTGGTACAGTTTGAAATATTTTCTGCTTAAAAGCCTCAGCTTTGGCCAGCTAAGATCTAGCTGTTTTCAACTGGACGTATAAGAGAATTTAAGTACCTTTATCTGCACTTTTTTCAAATATTACATTATTTAAATTGATTTAACTGTTCTGTATGATTATTAACTGAACTGGAGGTTTTGACTCTGTTCTTCAGTTAGTGCTGGCTTGAATTTTATTATTTGTTAGTAATTGCAGGTGTGGGTTAGCCACATTCTTTGATTTCCTGTCCTTGCCTATTTAAGTGGTACAGTTTGAAATATTTTCAGCTTAAAAACCTCAGCTTTTGCCGGCTAAGATCTAGATGTAATCAACTGGACGTATAAGAGATTTTAACTACCTCTATCTGCACTTTTTTTCAAATAATACAGTATTTAAATTGATTTAACTGTGTTGCATAATTATTAACTGAACTGGAAGTTTTGACTCTTTTCTTCAGTTAGTGCTTGCTTACATTTTACTACTTGTTAGTAATTGCAGGTGTGGAGGTAGCCACATTCTTTGATTTCCTGTCCTTGCCTATTTAAATGGTACAGTTTGAAATATTTTCTGCTTAAAAACCTCAGCTTTGGCCAGCTAAGACCTAGTTGTATTCAGCTGGACGTATAAGAGAATTTAAGTACCTTTATCTGCACTTTTTTTCAAATAATACAGTATTTAAATTGATTTAACTGTGTTGCATAATTATTAACTGAACTGGAAGTTTTGACTCTGTTCTTCAATTAGTGCTTGCTTGAATTTTTTTATTTGTTAATAATTGCAGGTGTGGGGGTAGCCACATTTTTGATTTCATGTCCTTGCCTATTTAAGAGGTACAGTTGGAAATATTTTCTGCTTAAAAACCTCATCTTTGGCCGGCTAAGATCTAGCTGTATTCAACTGGACATTTAAGAGAATTTAAGTACCATTATCTGCACTTTTTTTCAAATGATACAGTATTTAAATTGATTTAACTGTGTTGCATGATTATTAACTGAGCTGAAAGTTTTGACTCTGTTCTTCAGTTAGTGCTTCCTTGATTTTTATTATTTGTTAGTAATTGCAGGTGTGGGGGTGGCCACATTCTTTGATTTCCTGTCCTTGCCTATTTAAGAAGTACAGTTTGAAATAGTTTCTGCTTAAAAACCTCAGCTTTGGCCGGCTAAGATCTAGCTGTATTCAACTGGATGTATAAGAGAATTTAAGTACTTCTATCTGCACTTTTTTTCAAATAATACAGTATTTAAATTGATTTAACTGTGTTGCATGATTATTAACTGAACTGGAAGTTTTGACTCTGTTCATCAGTTAGGGCTTGCTTGAATTTTATTATTTGTTAGTAATTGCAGGTGTGGGGGTAGCCACATTCTTTGATTTCCTGTCCTTGTCTATTTAAGAGGTACAGTTTGAAATATTTTCTGCTTAAAAACCTCAGCTTTGGCCTGCTAAGATCTAGCTGTATTCAACTGGATGTATAAGAGAATTTAAGTACCTTTATCTGCACTTTTTTCAAATAATACAGTATTTAAATTGATTTAACTGTGTTGCATGATTATTAACTGAACTGGAAGTTTTGACTCTGTTCTTCAGTTAGTGCTAGCTTGAATTTTATTATTTGTTAGTAATTGCAGGTGTGGGGTAGCCACATTCTTTGATTTCCTGTCCTTGCCTATTTAAGTGGTACAGTTTGAAATATTTTCTGCTTAAAAACCTCAGCTTTGGCCAGCTAAGATCTAGCTGTATTCAACTGGACATATAAGAGAATTTAAGTACCTTTATCTGCACTTTTTTCAAATAATACAGTATTTAAATTGATTTAACTGTGTTGCATGATTATTAACTGAACTGGAAGTTTTGACTCTGTTCTTCAGTTAGTGCTTGCTTGAATTTTATTATTTGTTAGTAATTGCAGGTGTGGGGGTAGCCACATTCTTTGATTTCCTGTCCTTGCCTATTTAAGTGGTACAGTTTGAAATATTTTCTGCTTAAAAACCTCAGCTTTGGCCAGCTAAGATCTAGCTGTATTCAACTGGACGTATAAGAGAATTTAAGTACCTTTATCTGCACTTTTTTCAAATAATACAGTATTTAAATTGATTTAACTGTGTTGCATGATTATTAACTGAACTGGAAGTTTTGACTCTGTTCTTCAGTTAGTGCTTGCTTGAATTTTATTATTTGTTAGTAATTGCAGGTGTGGGGTAGCCACATTCTTTGATTTCCTGTCCTTGCCTATTTAAGTGGTACAGTTTGAAATATTTTCTGCTTAAAAACCTCAGCTTTGGCCAGCTAAGATCTAGCTGTATTCAACTGGACGTATAAGAGAATTTAAGTACCTTTATCTGCACTTTTTCAAATAATACAGTATTTAAATTGATTTAACTGTGTTGCATGATTATTAACTGAACTGGAAGTTTTGACTCTGTTCATCAGTTAGGGCTTGCTTGAATTTTATTATTTGTTAGTAATTGCAGGTGTGGGGTAGCCACATTCTTTGATTTCCTGTCCTTGCCTATTTAAGAGGTACAGTTTGAAATATTTTCTGCTTAAAAACCTCAGCTTTGGCCAACTAAGATCTAGCTGTATTCAACTGGACGTATAAGAGAATTTAAGTACCTTTATCTGCACTTTTTTAAATAATACAGTATTTAAATTGATTTAACTGTGTTGCATGATTATTAACTGAACTGGAAGTTTTGACTCTGTTCTTCAGTTAGTGCTTGCTTGAATTTTATTATTTGTTAGTAATTGCAGGTGTGGGGTAGCCACATTCTTTGATTTCCTGTCCTTGCCTATTTAAGTGGTACAGTTTGAAATATTTTCTGCTTAAAACCTCAGCTTTGGCCAGCTAAGATCTAGCTGTATTCAACTGGACGTATAAGAGAATTTAAGTACCTTTATCTGCACTTTTTTCAAATAATACAGTATTTAAATTGATTTAACTGTGTTGCATGATTATTAACTGAACTGGAAGTTTTGACTCTGTTCTTCAGTTAGTGCTTGCTTGAATTTTATTATTTGTTAGTAATTGCAGGTGTGGGGGTAGCCACATTCTTTGATTTCCTGTCCTTGCCTATTTAAGTGGTACAGTTTGAAATATTTTCTGCTTAAAACCTCAGCTTTGGCCAGCTAAGATCTAGCTGTATTCAACTGGATGTATAAGAGAATTTAAGTACCTTTATCTGCACTTTTTTCAAATAATACAGTATTTAAATTGATTTAACTGTGTTGCATGATTATTAACTGAACTGGAAGTTTTGACTCTGTTCTTCAGTTAGTGCTTGCTTGAATTTTATTATTTGTTAGTAATTGCAGGTGTGGGGTAGCCACATTCTTTGATTTCCTGTCCTTGCCTATTTAAGAGGTACAGTTTGAAATATTTTCTGCTTAAAACCTCAGCTTTGGCCGGCTAAGATCTAGCTGTATTCAACTGGACGTATAAGAGAATTTAAGTACCTTTATCTGCACTTTTTTCAAATAATACAGTATTTAAATTGATTTAACTGTGTTGCATGATTATTAACTGAACTGGAAGTTTTGACTCTGTTCTTCAGTTAGTGCTTGCTTGAATTTTATTATTTGTTAGTAATTGCAGGTGTGGGGTAGCCACATTCTTTGATTTCCTGTCCTTGCCTATTTAAGTGGTACAGTTTGAAATATTTTCTGCTTAAAAACCTCAGCTTTGGCCAGCTAAGATCTAGCTGTATTCAACTGGACATATAAGAGAATTTAAGTACCTTTATCTGCACTTTTTTCAAATAATACAGTATTTAAATTGATTTAACTGTGTTGCATGATTATTAACTGAACTGGAAGTTTTGACTCTGTTCTTCAGTTAGTGCTTGCTTGAATTTTATTATTTGTTAGTAATTGCAGGTGTGGGGTAGCCACATTCTTTGATTTCCTGTCCTTGCCTATTTAAGAGGTACAGTTTGAAATATTTTCTGCTTAAAAACCTCAGCTTTGGCCAGCTAAGATCTAGCTGTATTCAACTGGACATATAAGAGAATTTAAGTACCTTTATCTGCACTTTTTTCAAATAATACAGTATTTAAATTGATTTAACTGTGTTGCATGATTATTAACTGAACTGGAAGTTTTGACTCTGTTCTTCAGTTAGTGCTTGCTTGAATTTTATTATTTGTTAGTAATTGCAGGTGTGGGGTAGCCACATTCTTTGATTTCCTGTCCTTGCCTATTTAAGAGGTACAGTTTGAAATATTTTCTGCTTAAAACCTCAGCTTTGGCCAGCTAAGATCTAGCTGTATTCAACTGGACGTATAAGAGAATTTAAGTACCTTTATCTGCACTTTTTTCAAATAATACAGTATTTAAATTGATTTAACTGTGTTGCATGATTATTAACTGAACTGGAAGTTTTGACTCTGTTCTTCAGTTATTGCTTGCTTGCATTTTATTATTTGTTAGTAATTGCAGGTGTGGGGGTAGCCACATTCTTTGATTTCCTGTCCTTGCCTATTTATATGGTACAGTTTGAAATATTTTCTGCTTAAAAGCCTCAGCTTTGGCCAGCTAGGTTCTACCTGTATTCAACTGGACGTATAAGAGAATTTAAGTATGTTTATCTGCACTTTTTTTCAAAAAATACAGTATTTAAATTGATTTAACTGTGTTGCATAATTATTAACTGAACTGGAAGTTTTGACTCTGTTCTTCAGTTAGTGCTTGCTTGCATTTTATTATTAGTTAGTAATTGCAGGTGTGGGGGTAGCCACATTCTTTGATTTCCTGTCCTTGCCTATTTAAGTGGTACAGTTTGAAATATTTTCTGCTTAAATCCTCAGCTAAAGCAGCTAAGATCTAGCTGTATTCAACTGGACGTATAAGAGAATTTAAGTACCTTTATCTGTACTTTTTTCAAATAATAAAGTATTTAAATTGATTTAACTGCGTTGCATGATTATTAACTGAACTGGAAGTTTTGACTCTGTTCATCAGTTAGGGCTTGCTTGAATTTTATTATTTGTTAGTAATTGCAGGTGTGGGGTAGCCACATTCTTTGATTTCCTGTCCTTGCCTATTTAAGTGGTACAGTTTGAAATATTTTCTGCTTAAAACCTCAGCTTTGGCCAGCTAAAATCTAGCTGTATTCAACTGGACGTATAAGAGAATTTAAGTACCTTTATCTGCACTTTTTTCAAATAATACAGTATTTAAATTGATTTAACTGTGTTGCATGATTATTAACTGAACTGGAAGTTTTGACTCTGTTCTTCAGTTAGTGCTTGCTTGAATTTTATTATTTGTTAGTAATTGCAGGTGTGGGGTAGCCACATTCTTTGATTTCCTGTCCTTGCCTATTTAAGAGGTACAGTTTGAAATATTTTCTGCTTAAAACCTTAGCTTTGGCCGGCTAAGATCTAGCTGTATTCAACAGGATGTATAAGAGAATTTAAGTACCTTTATCTGCACTTTTTTCAAATAATACAGTATTTAAATTGATTTAACTGTGTTGCATGATTATTAACTGAACTGGAAGTTTTGACTCTGTTCTTCAGTTAGTGCTTGCTTGAATTTTATTATTTGTTTGTAATTGCAGGTGTGGGGGTAGCCACATTCTTTGATTTCCTGTCCTTGCCTATTTAAGAGGTACAGTTTGAAATATTTTCTGCTTAAAAACCTCAGCTTTGACCAGATAAGATCGAGCTGTATTCAACTGGACGTATAAGAGAATTTAAGTACCTTTATCTGCACTTTTTTTTCAAATGATACAGTATTTAAATTGATTTAACTGTTCTGTATGATTATTAACTGAACTGGAAGTTTTGACTATGTTCTTCAGTTAGTGCTGGCTTGAATTTTATTATTTGTTAGTAATTGCAGGTGTGGGTTAGCCACATTCTTTGCTTTCCTGTCCTTGCCTATTTAAGTCGTACAGTTTGAAATATTTTCAGCTTAAAAACCTCAGCTTTTGCCGGCTAAGATCTAGATGTATTCAACTGGACGTATAAGAGAATTTAACTACCTCTATCTGCACTTTTTTCCAAATAATACAGTATTTAAATTGATTGAACTGTGTTGCATAATTATTAACTGAACTGGAAGTTTTGACTCTGTTCTTCACTTAGTGCTTGCTTACATTTTACTATTGTTAGTAATTGCAGGTGTGGGGGTAGCCACATTCTTTGATTTCCTGTCCTTGCCTATTTAAATGGTACAGTTTGAAATATTTTCTGCTTAAAAACCTCAGCTTTGGCCAGCTAAGATCTAGCTGTATTCAGCTGGATGTATAAGAGAATTTAAGTACCTTTATCTGCACTTTTTTTCAAATAATACAGTATTTAAATTGATTTAACTGTGTTGCATAATTATTAACTGAAAGTGAAGTTTTGACTCTGTTCTTCAATTAGTGCTTGCTTGAATTTTTTTATTTGTTAATAATTGCAGGTGTGGGGGTAGCCACATTTTTGATTTCCTGTCCTTGCCTTTTTAAGAGGTACAGTTTGAAATCTGGGGGTGGAGGTACTAAGAAAATTATGGTGTAGTTAAGAGACCCTGCAGGACTGCTGTAGCAAAACCTGCTCTGGATCTGGAGTATAAGGGTAAATTGTAATGCTTGGCAAAAGTATGCACGGAGCTCCATGTAGCAGCTTCTAAAATGTCCTTGGCAGCCACCCCTCTTAGGAAGGCTGTAGTGGTGGCTGTGGCTCTCGTGGAATGAGGCCCAATATTCACAGGAACCGTCTTTCCATGAAAGGAGTAGCAAAAGCGAATGCAATTTCCTATCCATTTTTAGATTGTCTGTTTGGAAATTGCTTTTCCTTGTGTCCCAGCAGCATATGCTACAAACAGTTGGTCAGTCTTTCTGTAACTTTTAGTTCTGTCCAGATAGTAGCGTAATTGTCTGTGGATATCCAGAGTGTGTAGAAGTTTCTCCCCTTTATTTTGTGGATTTGGGAAGAATGTAGGCAAATGAATTGCTTGGTTCAAGGATACTCTAGATACCACCTTTGGCATAAAAGTTGGGCTGGTTCTTAATGAAACTCTGTCCTGATGAAAAATAAGAAATGGCTGCACTGACATTAAAGCTTGTAACTCCGATACTCTTCTTGCTGAAGTTATGGCCAGAAGGAATGCAGTTTTCCAGGATAGAAAATGTGGATCTGCCGATGCTGCTGGTTCAAATGGAGGAAGTGTTAGTTTTTCCAGCACAAAGTTAAAGTCCCAAGTAGGTAAAAGTGGTCTCCTTGGAGAATAGATGTTTTTGATTCCTCTGAGAAATTGTCTTAAGAGAGGATGCGAGAAGACAGGAGGATTTACATTGTATTCTGCTGAAATTGCTGAGGCATGTATTTTAATGGAAGAATAAGACAGGCCATTGTGGAACAATTCTGCTAAGTATTCCAGTATATGTGACATGGTCATCACTGTCGCATCAAGGCCTTTTGTTGTGTTCCAAATGAGAAATCTTTTCCATTTTGCTGAGTATGCCTTCCTTGTGGAAGGGCGGCGAGCTTCCATACTAATGTCCTTTACCCTCTGGGATAAGCTGTCCTGGGAAGGAGTCATGGTATTCTCCAGGCAGTTAGCTGCAAGGTCTTTAGGTTAGGATGCAGGATCTTGTAATTGTTCTGCGTCAGAAGAAGAGGCCATAATGGGAGAGGCCACGGTTTCGTCTGTGATAAGCTCTTCAACAGTGGGTACCAATGCTGCCTTGGCCAGTCTGGAGCTATCAGAATCACTTTTGGCTGTTCTGCCCTGATCTTCAGTAAAACCTTGGACATTAATGGGATTGGTGGGAAAGCATAGACTTTTCGGGCTTTCCAGCTGAAAGAGAGGGAGTCCACCTTCCATGCTTGTGGATGGTATGTCCTTGTGCAAAAAATTTTCAGTTGATGATTGTGGGGTGAGGCGAACAGATGTATCTCGGGCCTTCCCCATGTCTGTGTTATGAGTAAGAATATGTCTGGGTGCAGCATCCATTCGTGTGTATCCATGATAGTTCTGCTTAAGCTGTCTGCCAGAGTATTTTCTTTCCCTGGCACGAACTGGGCCTGTAGTTGTATATTGAGTTTCAAACAAAGATCCCATAGATTCATAGCCAGTCTGCATAGAGGGTAGGAGTGCATGCCTCCTTGCTTGTTTATCTACCACATAACTGTGGTGTTGTCTGTCCTTATTAGCAGGTGGCCTTGTTGAAGGAAAGGTTTGAAAGCCTCGATTGCATGTATGACTGCCAGCATTTCCTTTTGGTTTATGTGCATTTGCAGCTGCCCTTGAGACCATAGCCCTTGGATACATTTGTCCTCCATGTGTGCTCCCCAACCTCGGTCTGAAGTGTCCGTGGTGATGGTTTGGTTTGCTTTTGGTTTGAAGAAAGGCAACCCTCTGTTGGTCTGGCAGGCTAGAGCCCACCACAGGAATTCCTTTTGAAGGCAGGGTATGATTGGAATCAGAGTTTCTAAACTGTGACTATGCTGAGTCCATACACTCCTTAGGTACCATTGCAATCTTCTCATATGTAGCCTGCCTTGTGGAATTAGTATTATGCAGGATGCCATGAAACCCAGGGCCTGCAGGATTTTCCTTGCAGTTAGCTGAGTTTGTCTTGTCAGATCCTTGAAGTAATCTGGAAGTTGTTTCTGTTTTTCTTCTGTGAGAAAGGCCATTTGGGTGGTTGTATCCAGATCTGCACCCAAAAAGATTATCCTTTGGGATGGCACAAGTCTTGATTTTTGGATGTTGACTGTGTATCCCAAGGCCTGTAGTAGCTGGATGGCATAGTCCAAGTCCTTTAACAATTTTGTCTTGCTGTCCGCTTGTATCAGGCAGTCGTCCAGATATGGGTAGATTTGAATCCCCTGAAGTCTGCAGTGTGCAATTACTGATGCTAGGCATTTCATGAATACTCTGGGCGCAGTAGATAAGCCAAAGGGCAATACTGAGAATTGATAATGCTCTGATCCTACAAGAAATCTGAGGTGTCTTCTGCAACTTTGTCGAATGGGGACATGCAGGTATGCCTCCTTGAGATCTAGAGTCACCAGCCAAGACTCCTTGCCCAGCATGGGAAGAAGCTGCTGTAGGGTCAGCATCTTGAATTTCGGCACAATGATGTAAGTGTTCAGTGCGGACAGGTCGAGAATAGGCCTCCATTGATTTTCTTTCCTTGGAACAAGGAATAGCCTTGAATAAAAACCTTGGCCTTGTTCTGAGAGAGGAACCTTTTCTATGGCTTTCATTTGTAGTAATGTGGTGATTTGCTTCAAAGCCTCCGCCCTCTGATTTGGTGGCAGGTCTGGCATTCCTTTTCTTTTTGGCAATGTGTGGAAATGGAACCTGTATCCTTTGTCTATTATTTGCAGTGTCCATGAGTCCCTTGTAATGTAATGCCAATTTTCTGAAAATAAAGAAAGCTTTCCGCCCAATGGTGCTTCTAACTGAGCCCTGGTTGGCGGAGTCAAAAATAAGTCATTGTGTTTGTCCTGGTGTAGCAGTTGTTGTTGCTGTTCCTGCACTACCTCTCTGGTTGGGTGGCTGCCACTGACGGCCTCTAGCTTGCCCCCTACCTCTTGTACGCCTGTTCCTGCCTCTCTGTGAACTGTCCGAGTCTGGAAAGGACCAATTCTTAGTAGGCCAATGTCTGCCGACTCTTGGTACTGAATCATATGGAATTGACAATTTAATGCCCTCATAGAAAGAGTTGCAGAAGTATAAACTTTCTTTCCCCATTGCTCTAAAGCTCGAGGCCGAGGTAGTCGGTTGTAAGGTTTCGGCAACAGGAAGCACCGAGGACTCTGTTTCAGCCGAAACAGACACTCGCGGTAGGCCTGGCCGAGGTTTCAGCCGAAACCGCAGGCCACGAGGGTCGGTCCTTGTCCTTCCGTTTTTTAACTACATGTGAAGTCGGAGTCTCCGACGGCATTATATACGCAAAGTTAGCCCCAAAATATTCCTCTGCAAACTCCGACCGACGCCTAAGCGTCCGTCGGTTGAAGGAAGCACAGGCAGAGCAGGCTGAGACGTCATGGTCTGGGCCTAAGCATGGGAGACAGTAAGAGTGGAAATCCTTATGAGATATTTGTTTCCCACAAGTTAAACAATTAATTTACTTTATCTGACATCGGCTGAGGCAAGAAAGAGTCCCCAACGGGGTACTTAGCTTTTTCAAAGTCTTCGGTAGCTGAATCAAAGGAGCTGGCCGACCGGCACTTGCGAACTGCTTCTGCTTCGGGCACCGCGCGGCAAGAAAGACCGAGGAAGATGGCGTCGGCTGATGCTTTTATACCCCAGACGCTCTGACGTCGGGGAAAGTGCGACATCAGCCGAGGCCAGACCCAGACTTTGGAATCCGGCCGACCGAAGGGCTGCCTGAGGCAGGACAACCCATATGTTATGACTGCAGATGCATCCTTGAAGGACATCGTCACGTTTGTAACACGGAAATCACCGTAGGGAATAGTTTCCCTTTACTTCAAAGCAGTGCGATCTCAGAGTAGAAATATTTAAGTAGCGGGGGAGTGGGGGAAACATGGGGGCGTGCAGGGGGGCTTGCTCCCCTGCCTACAGCATTCGAGCAAGTATAGTTTATTTTTATTGTTTTATTATATTTTCGAAATTTCAAACATTGCTCATATGGTCGGCCATATGGTGTTCAATGTTTGAAACTTTCGGAAATATAATATAGACCCGAATTTATATGGTAGGAAAAAGGTCACACGTAGGAATAACTAGTGGGCGAGATATGTTAATACCTCAGAGGCTAGGCTTAATTCTACACTAGTAGGTAGAGCAGGGCCGCAGAAGAACTCGAGGCTGTTATTACAATAGGGTGCTTATACAGCTTCACTAGCACTGCCTCTTTGCCCGAAATGTGCTAAAGATGAGGAAACTACACTGCTAGGATGCAGCTCTATCCAAAGGAAAAATTTTTGAACTTATCTGTCCGGCTATGGCACTCAATTGTATGGCAGTTTGCTGTTCTGCACGACAAACAAACAAGCAAAAACCCATTCAAGGGTGTGGGGTAAATAGCAGGAAGTTAAAACCTAAAACAAACTTTCAAAAGAACCAATGAGGTGCTTACTCCAAGCTCTAGATCTTCTCTTGCTGCCTCAAAAATAAGTTTCCTACATACTAATACCCCCTATAAATCACCCATAAAATAAAAAAGTCCCTCGGACCACCCCACAGACCCTGTTAAAAAGTAAATGAATAAAAAGCAAATGACAACTCACTGGTTCAATCTAAACAGCAAACGTACTTCTAAACCATCCTAATGGATTAGAGATTTGCTGCCACCTTCTGCTGTAAGAAAATATAACATCTCCAGTGACATGCTCATCTTAGTGATTTGTGTGTAGCAGCAGCAGATATAGCAGGCCGTGGTACACACATTAACAAAGAAAAGAGGTATGGAGCAATGGAACCCTGAGCCAGCAGTGGCTAGTACAGTGCAGTATTCACACCCTGTAAAACTGACGTAGTAACCAAAACTACAATTGCCATCCCCCTTCCACTAACATGCTACTACTTCTGGAGAGGTTAACAGTCAAACGTTACTGTCAAGATACCACTAACCATTCAGCATATTGTATCTTTTAAAGTTTTTTTAAATCAGGATTCAGTTATGCTAGCCAAAACTTTGCACATGCTGCCCGCCATCTACCATTTCTCATTTAAAGCACGTCCTTACAGAAAAACATTGTTCTCTATAAATAGGACATTAGCCAAAGTATGTGATGCACAATGCACCTAGTTTCTTCATTTCCTACATTACAAGATAAATACAGTGGTGTTAGGGACTTTCCACAGTTGTAAGCAAAGGAGTACATTCACAGGTACAGCTCACATCTATTAGATATCCTGCCCAGCAAGCATCCAGAATGTTAGCTACTGCTTCAGAATCGTGTCTTCCCTAATCCTACTCCTTTTGGTCACCTCCATCCCCATCAGAAACCAGGACATTGACGGTATAACAGAGAATGCCTGCTGACAATATGTTCAGCTCTTTCATTCCCTGACTGAGCCAGAAGCATGATTAGGCACTAAAGCATGAGTGGATCAAGCAAAGGGTGCCCACCCCAAAACCTCCAATCTCCCTTTCTGGGGCATTAAGAAGAAGATAATACACCTGTTGGTTACAGGACTCAATGTCATGGGTAACAGATAATCACCTAGGGCATTGGTCATAACATCACTACTGACTGGTCAATCACTAGGGTCCTAGCAACCAAAGCAAAACATACCTGATCAAAGGCACGAGAGGGACAAAGCCAAGACCAAAGGAGGAGTCAGCATCAAGGTAGGAATCTGTGGGAGTGATAATGGTCCAAAAACTATTGCCACAAGATAAGGGTCAAGAAAGGCAATGGTAGAGGTCAGGAGGACTATC
>NC_056744.1:421981598-422019098 GCF_019279795.1 Protopterus annectens | reverse complement strand
GGAGAATTAGTTTGAGGAAATCCTGTCTATATGGAAAATAAGACAGGGTTGACTCACCATAAGGGCTTGCAACTCGCACATCCTTCTTGCAGAGGTCGGAGCAAAATCAGTAAAAAAAAATTGTTTTCCATGTTAAGAACCTAAAGTCATCCACATTAGCTGGTTCAAATGAAGTTTTTCCAATACAAAATTAAGACCCCAAGGAGGGGTCACCAGATCTCCTGGAGGCCTCTCATGCAAAACCCCTTTCAAGAATATTTTGAAATGAGACCGCATTGAAGGAGGATCATCCATGGGCAGACATGCTGAAATGGCCGATAAATGAACCTTGACAGATGAGTAAGAAAGGCCATAGAATAGCAACACAGAAATATTGTAAAACCAGAGAACAACTAGCCCCAAATGGTACTGGTTAGGTTGTTGGCACCAATAAGAAAACCTTTTCCATTTGTTAATACATGATGATCTAGTTAGCAGGCTTTCTTATCTCCATTAGTACCTGCTGCATGTCCTCAGTAAACAGGTGCCTAAAAGGAATTAAGGCCCTATCATCATCCAGGCAGTTAACTGAAAACCGATTTAGGAGGGCATCAAGCACTCCTGTTCTTGTGTGAGTAGATCCAAATCTCCAAGGAAGCTTGGGATAATTGCCCCTGGCCATTCCAAAAGAAGGGAGACCACAGCTGACTGGGCCACAATGGAGTCACCAAAATGATCTTGGGGGATTCCTGTTCTTGTGCGAGTAGATCCAGTCTCTGAGGAAGCTTGTGGTAATTGCCTCTGGCCATTCCAAAAGAAGGGAGACCACAGTTGTCTGAGCCACAATGGAGTCCCCAAAATGATCTTGGGGGATTCCTTCTTAATCTGCAAAAGTACCCTAGATATTAGTGGAAAGGGTGGAAAAGCATGTAGGAACATTTCTCTCCAAAGAAAAGAAAAGGCATCCATCTTCAAGGCCTTGTTGCATTGAGTCTTGGAACAAAATCTTGCCAACTAAATTGTTCAGAGTTCAGAAACTATACACATACGGATAAGTCATTGGAAGGCCCCCTAATCTAGTTTCCATTTGTGAGGCTTGCTATGGTCCTGCTAAGCTGGTCTATCACACAATTTTGCTTTGATGAAATGTAGGACCGCCTGTAGAGCATGACTGCGCAGTTATATCCCAAGCTAACATGGCTTGTCTGCAAAGGGGATACAACCCAATTCCCCCTTGCTTGTTAACGTAGCACATGACTGTGGTATTGTCTTTAACTACATGAAGAGATCCTAAGGACCAAAGATGGTTCAGAGAGTCGAGTGCCTTGATCAGGGCAAGCATCACCTTAACATTTTTGTGCTTGCATCCGTCCTTGGTGTCCCACACCACCTTGCACCTTTATCCCTCCTGAAACTGCTCCCCAAGCAAAAGTTCTAAGTGCCTGTGGTGGCTGACCAGCACTTGGATTTGAAAAGAAGGGGTGTTGTAACTGGGACTAAAGATTTCAGATCCCAATGCATCTTTCTCATGTGCAGACTTGCCAGGGGAATCACGAAAATTAGATACCATGAGACCCAAAATCCTGAGGTATCCTATCACAGTGGCCAAAGTCAGAATGGAAAACCCTGGAAATAGGTCTAAAGATTTATTTTTTTCTAGTGGAAGAAAATCTGAACTTGGTTGCTAGCTGGCATCCCAGGAACAATCTTGTGTGAAGGAGTCAAGAAACACTTTTGAATGTTCTCATGCAATCTCCAGCTTGTGTAAGAAAACTCTCACCAGAGAAAGACAGACTCCTGACACTTTGAAAAAGACTTTGCAAAGATAAGCAAGTTATCTACATATGGAAAATGTAGATACCTTGTAGTATTATGCAAAGATAAGCAAGCTGTCTTCATATGGAATAATGTGGATACCTTGTAGTCTGCAATGAGCTATAACTGGAGCTTTGACACTTTGTGAACATTCTTAGTGTATGAATAGTCCAAAGGTAAGGCAGAGAACGGATATGATCCAGACATACAAACCCATAAGAAATGCCTGAAGTCTGGATGAAAAGGGATGTGATGAGTATTTTTAAGTCGTGTTGCCAAGAAACTTGGAAGAGGTAACAGAGTGTGAAGTGACAGCATTTTGAATTTAGGCACCATCATGAACAGGTATAAGAAGCATTTTCTTTCTTTGGCACTAAGAATATCCTTAAATAAAAACTCCTCCAGCCTTGAGAAGCTGGAAGTGGTTCTATCACTCCTTGAGACAGCAGGTTGAAACATGAGACTCTGACCTGGAGGATGAGAATGACCACTGGAAGGGAGGAATTTCCTTCCACCACTATCTGTAAGACTAATCAACTCAGAACCCATTAGTCTGAAACAATCTGTTGCAAAAGAAAAAATGAAGACTACTTTCTGGAAGGAAAAAAAAGAGGGGGGCAGAGTGAGAGGGGTCACAAGGTCTCTCAAACAATAGTTCAGACCTGGACTGCCATTAATTTTGGGACTTACCTACTTGCCATTTTTTTTTTTTAACTGTTTACCTGATTTTTTGTTGACACTATTTTGCCAAAAATTGGATGAGGAAATAAGAAATCCTTGGATAGCTTGGAAAGAGAGGGTTGAAATCTCTTGAGATTCTCTGCTCAGCTAGCCCTTTTTAGTGGCCATAACCCTAGAAGGCATATCAGAGTCACACTTACTAGGAGTAGTAATCTGTGCGATAGTAGAAAGCAAGCTACTTAAAGCAGATTTTTCCTCAAACTGCAGATAAGTTGCGAAAGTATGATAAATGTTTTATCATAGAACAAACTTTTAACGTTTGAGCCTGACCATTCAAAATTCTGAAACTCAAAAAGCTGCAGAAGTATATGCTTTCCCCATACCTATCAATAATTTCCCCCTCCTTATCAGAAAGAGTAGCATTGGAATGAAGCAAGTGCTTAGCAGCAGTGGAATCAACTAAAACTACAACTGTTTAGGAACTTTATACATCCTATCTGCCTTTTTAGAGGCAGCAGGCTTACTTACAGGAAAACTGAAGGCAGTTTAACATACACACACACACACACACACACACACACACACACACACACACACACACACACACACACACACACACTAAAGCAGGACAGGAGGACTGGGTGTACGTTCTACAAAATCCTTATGTAAGAACTCCCAGTAATTTTAGGAGGGAATGAGAAGCCTCAGTGTTCTCCCCCTAAAAACAATAGCACATTCAAGCAATAGTCACAGAAAGGGAAATCCCCGCAGGGAGAATCAAAAACTGAGCTCTCCAAGTCTTAATCAGAAATCGGAGGGGGGGGGGATTATATGTCGTCCCTGTGTCTTCCTGTTTAGAACCTTGAAGCTCTTCAGAAAAGAGGAATCCTGCTTTCTTTTACCAGAAACTACTTTATATGGAGTATTAACAGCCTGAATTAATTCCTGAGCCAGACCCAGTTAAAAAAAAAAAAATCCAATCCAAAGGAATTCGAGGGGTAAGAGATACATGTTTGGTTTTCGTTTTCTTTTTGAAAAGAAAATGAGGCCATGTGTGTTACTAATGACAGGAGCTGCTTTCCCAAGGATACACGCAGCATTCTGAAACAGGGACACCCTCCCTATTCCCCCTCCCAAGATTGCCAAGTGGTTCTCCCTTCGCCACTGTTGAGGATCCCTTCAGTGGATGAGGATGTGGCTAACCCCCAGTACATACTGGCTGTATATAAAGAGAGCACGCACATGTGTGCGCACAAACACATGTGGAGAGAGAGAGAGAATCAATAAGAATACACACATGCACACACACACCTGCACAAACGTCAATCTTCAGGTTATAGCAGCTAAATGAGACTAATACCCTGTGGCAATTTACTGGCTCTGATTTGAAGGCAGACAGTAGAGAGAGTGACTAACTCTGGGACCAAGTAGTGTTCTGGAATCCCACATTACTCCTAACTATGATACTGCATCAGGTCACAGATTGGATAAATGGCCACCAGCTTACAATTCACTGCCACTGCTGACACTGTCATGCAGTGGCTGTGCTACGTCAGGTATTATAAAAGAGTGGTCGCAAGACTGAAAAGTTACCAACTCAAGGAGCAAGGGGGAGAAAAAAGGGACCTATAGACAAATTTAAAATCCTGACATTTAGTATATTCTACTTGCAAAATCATTTTCATCTCCAACTTAAAAACAATCCCAACATTCAGTGTATTTCACTTAAAAAGTTGAATCAGTTACTCCAGGTTAAGTTCAACAAAAGTTGCACTATTTTAAACAAGCCTTCAAGTAGCCTTCAAGATTTACCTGCTTGGCAAAGAAAAGCGTGTCAAGTCTGGAGTCTTGAACAATGGAACCTGCTGGTTCTTCACCTGGCTGCCACTTAAATAGGAAGATCAATCCATGAACTGGTCTGGTGAGAGAGAAAAGCTGGTTTTAAAATACAAACGAGTAACAAAACAATTCTTACTAACCAGACAATTTGTTCACACAAATATCCTGTGGTGACAGTCTGCTCATTTTCCCCTTTCCTAATACAGCTCACAAATTATGTTGGTTACCAAGGCTTATCCACTCCATTCAAATACTTTACTGAACTCTGAAAAGTTTTGTTATACCTACACATCACATCTGCACACCATTTCTTACCCTTACCCCTATGCAGGAGTGTTGTGGTCCAGAAAGCTACTCCTCTAGCTACCCAATATGCATCTTTGCCATATGTATGGATAGGAGATACTAGCCACAAGGGTGGTAGGTGACTTCAAATCAAGATGGGACTGCAAAGAACAAAGAATGGGTGGGAGAATTTCTTCAGAAATAAACAAACATATGGTAACTGTAATATGACAAGTCAGCCCTACAGAAATTATGGAAACCACATTACTGTACAGTCTCATGGACAATTGCTACAGTGTGTGAATAATGCCTCCAGGACGACAACTAAAATTTCCAGGACTCAGAATTTGTATGCTGTGCATGCATGTGCATTCCCCACCACATTAAACTATACATGTACACACATTTGATAAAATTATATACAACTACACACTATATACACGTGTACATGAATTGACATGTTTTACACATCTGCATCACATCCAGACTTAAAATACTTATGGTTGTAACAGTACACATCTGGTCATACTAATTTACATTTTAGCACTGTCTAATGTTTTCCTCAATAATAACTTTAACAAAACTAGACTTCCAAGATGGTTGCACAGTGAATAAAAGCTTAATTTCAGCTCTGCCAGTGCGAAAACCAACTGAGAAGACGGCGCCAGTAAAGTCATATTTTAGGTAAATTTCAGTAACTGGCTAGTAAGTGCACTACCTGGATGCCAGCAACAAAGAAATTCACACAGCCTGAAATAAACTCAATCATAAAAAATGGAGGAAAAAAACACTGACTGGGAAGAATTTGCAGCTGTTCAGCAAAAAGCAGTGCAAGACATGGGGCAACATCCAGTAATCTAGAGGAGGAAAAAAAGGTAACCTAGAGAAAAATAAGTCAAATGTACTCAGAGCCAATTAAAATAAACAAAACACCAGTGGAGTATACAAACTCAAATAACAAAAAGGCTGGGAAAATGGAAGAAATTTTAAACAGATATTCAAATGAGTTGATAAAACTGCAAAAATCAGAGGTTGAAATGTAGAAAAGGCTGGCTGAATACAAGACTGCTAGAAAGAGGTTTCAAAGAATAAATGAATTAGAGGACAGAGCATGTAGGGAAAATCTGAAATTTTCTGCTGTACACAAGAAGTTGGAAGGAAGACTATTAATTTTATGAAAGCACAAATAAGCAACTGGACTGGTATTCCACACAAGGAGTTGTTAATTGAAAGGACACGTGTGCGTGCTCCTAACCTGAACATGAGAAAGCAACTTAGACCTTTAACAGTAAAGATGCAATTGTATCAGCAGGAAGTGTGGATTCTGACAGAACTGTGGCAGAAGGACAAGGGTACTGAAAGTGGGAAACAAGAGTGTTTGTGGAAAATTATTATTCATTGTGCACCAGGCAGAAGAGAAACACATTTATTCCAGTAATCAGGGAATGCTGAGAAGCAGGTGTGAGAGTCTAACTACTGTACCAAGCTATCTTCAGAATGCTGCTTCCTAAAGGAACTATTTTTTTTCTTCTTCCTACTTAGCATATTCTGCATATAGTTTGTCCAACAAAAAGTAAGCTGCAAGACAGGAGACTCTGCTTCTTGTTCTTCTAGCAATAAAGACAAGACACACACAGAGATATTCTGGATTCAAAACCTTGCTAAGTCGAACCACTTAATTTCTAATTTTAGCTAATGAAGCCCTCAGGGTAGCCTTGTTCTAAGAGCATTCCAGATGCCATGTCACATTCGGTTTTAAAAATGTCATCATCCAAGATCTTCCTAGCTAGTTGCTCAAATTGCCCTTTAACCAAACCTCTCTTTTGAGTCAAAGGATTGCAAATGTCAGTGAAAGGTATGAATTTGAAAATGTTTGCTTTCTATAGATATATTAGATTAAAAGTCAAATCCATATTTTTGGTGATCATGCCATCTAATTAATCAACCTAGCAAAGCTAGAATTTCCACTGTGTGGTACCTTAAACCTCCCGAATCAGAGGCAACATGGGATATATGTAAATTACCCTTTAAGGATATCACTTCATTGGCTCTGCTTGACAGAGGATCAGTTGATCAATGGGGCGTCAAAAGCAGACACACTCTGGCTAGGCTTATAAATGCCCTCAGGCAGACAGCCTAGTAACCTGCCTATGAACTTATGAACCTAGGTGTTTCAGCTAAATGGCAATTCTGAATGTTAAAGACTTTTTCTTTAGAAGAAAAAAGTCCTGAACACTCAGAATTGCCAAAAAAAAGTCATGAACATTCAGAATAGCTGAAACACCTGATATCCTTAAAGGGTAATTTACATATCTCCCATGTAGCCTCTGATTAAAGAGGTTTAAGGTACCAACACAGTGGAAATTTTAGCTACTGTTATAATCTAACAAATCCATAATCACAATCCCCACCCCTATTTGTTTTCATTATTCATAAAATTCCCATTAAATGCAAAGTTATCCAATATTTCTCTTCCACAGTCATATTCTTGGGCCTTAAATAATTGTCGTCCTAGTTAAAATTATAAATGTCAACAAGAAAATAATGGCTGTCTTTATTAAAATTATAAATGTTAGCAAGACCTTTTTGTTGAAATAAAATGTATTAAAAGATGTGGAGGTGGATTGTAAATACTTTTTCATTTGATCAAATTATTATGTACACTTGCACCATCAAACATAACCAATAAAGTTATACACAAGAAAACTTAACTTAATTCAGTAAGACAGTTAAAATCAAACCTAGTAGTTGGAACAAAAGTAAGACCCCTTTGAAATAGTTTAAAGTTAACAGGAGTAATTTCCAGACAACTATAGTTGAAAATATTAAAACCATTACAACAAAGCACTCCATTTTGTGAATACATTGGTTCTAATACCCCTTCCTTCCTTTCTCTTGTCATCCCTTCCCCCAACTTTTGGAGTTGTTAAAGTTGTAGTTCTTCCTGTTCCCTCCCACCTGTGGTATAGGAGGGTGACCTGTATGCATAATTGTCTCCAGAGGAGGGCGAGGGGGAAAAATGCCTTCCCTACTGGCTGATCTAGAAGATCTACATAATGGAGGGAATTCTACAAGACTACTAAAATCATGAACAAGTGCATTAACTGAATCAGCTAAGGAGGAATGTGCACTGTCCATTAAGGGGGTAACAAACATTGCTAACAAACAGTTTTGGTAAAGGACACACTATCTCTTATTTTTTTTCTCTCTCCCTGCCAAACCGCAACTGGACTCCCGCCTTTCTGATCAGTATTTCTGCTACCCGAGTGCGCTTACACCTCTCTCCCAGAATGCCACCCTGAGACCTAACCTATACCCTAGCATAGTGCTATCATTAAGCATTACTTTAGACTGACTCCTCCTAACCTCTGGTGGTACTGTCCACATACTTTTCTTGTTAAAACCCACACTACTAGAAACTAGCCTGCTCTTTTATTTAAACTCAATTGTGAAGAGACTTGACAGGGTTTGACTTATATGAGGTGTTTATAGTACAACTGAAAACTGCCTTCCCTATGCATATCATTATTAAACTGACTATGTCAGCCGTTTATTGCTGAGAACTGAGACTGGCTTGAATACATAGATTAATAGCCGAATGGCTGTATATTGGGCTGTATATTGCTGATTTAGTTTATTTTTCTACCATCCTGTATACACACCTATAACCTAATAGATTTGTGGGGTGTACAACAGAACTGTCTACATAATTGACATTGATGATTGTACATGTTTATTGCCTGACTCTACCAAACAAACTGATTGTGACTCGTAGTAGTAGATACTCCTAACTTCTAAATAGTAGACTACCTCCAGTATGTTAGCCCTAGCCATTGTTAGTCTTCCTGAATGTTTGTTGCCATTCCAGTAAATGTATGTGCTATATGTATTTTTTTTTCCACTGTATTTCCTCTGTATTCCTTCCTTAACTGTATATACTCTATACTGAAATCACTGCTGGCCATTCACTTAACTTTTTTTTTTCTCACTAACCTTCACAGCTGTCATCCTCCTCCCTGCATTCAGAACTTAAGAACCTATCTGCCTGGTTAATAAGGACGCCCATCCAAAGTCCTACCATCTAACCTGCATCCCCAAAGAAACTTGTGTTCTGTGCTTAAGTCCTTCCCTGCAAAGGAGTAAAGAAAGGACGTTTGTTCCCCTGTGCAAACTGTGTACTGAACTGTTCGTTATCACTAAAGCAAACCAGGTACTATTTGTTTAAATTCTCACTCCTGAACCCGGTTCCCAGCAGCCAGTCCCACCTCGCCCCCCCAACTATAAACCCTACGCTCCCTTGAAATTACGACTTGGGATATTTTCTTGTCTTTTGTCCACTTGTCAGCTTGCTGTGATCTAGATGTTGGCCTGTGTTATACCCCTTCTCTCTTCTCTAGTATTTCTACCCCTTATTACCTTTTCTGCTCATCCTTTTTCCTCCCCTTACTTGCTACTACCACCTCTGTTTCCTATATTCCCTCTCCCCACTCAACTCTCCCCTGTAGCCCACCTATTACAAAAGAACTTCCCACTTACCTAGAGTTAACTAGTGCCCCACAACAATCTGCAGCTTTCCGATTGTCTCTGGATCTCTTCTTTTACATGCTCTAACCCGCTCCATTCGCCCTGCGGGCTCACTCCGCTCCCCTACCCCCAAATTCCACACACCCCCACAGGTCCTACACGTATACCTAACCAACCACACCCCTTCTCCATTCCACCAACTACAATCACACCTCCATTAATCAATCAATCGCCTTCTTTTCCCGCCATTTTTTCTTCCACCACTTCCTATTCCTTTCAAATCACACTATTCACTTTGACTACCACACCTACTTTCTCTCTTCACCTATAGTTATTACCCATATCTACCATGCCAATAAATACACCCTCCTCCCTAGGCCACTTACAAATGTTACTCTTACTCTCTTTTCTACCACCATTAACTTTAGCATACCTACTTACCTCCTATGAACTACCAGGATATTCACACTTTCTCTTCCCTACTAAACAATCCACATGTGCTGCTACATCCTTTGATACTAACCACTTCAACATTACTTCCATACCCAGCTATCTACTACCAAAATACCATAGAACAGCCCACATTAGATATAACTTCCCTTCTACCAAAAGATATCCATTTCTTCTCAGTAAATATACTACTTCTAGTTATCTAACACTCCTCCTCTCCCTAAAGGATGGTGATATTCACCCAAACCCTGGCCCAACCACCTCCACTACCACTCAGCTTAACTACCCAATCCTCCCTACCACCCCCCTACTCAAAAAAACACCCAACTCACTCTTAATAGCTCACCTCAATACACGTAGCATTAATAATAAAATTACACAAATCCATGCTCTCTTGGAACTATACTCCTCTGAAATATTTTGTCTTACTGAAACTTGGTTAAAACCTTCAACCAAAGATAATGAAATTACCCCACCTGGTTAAACATATTACGTCTAGACCGCTTAACTAGGAAAGGTGGCGGAGTAGCAGTTCTTTACAAATCTGATTTGGAATTAACTATACTCAACCAAAAACCTCCTCAGGAATCCAATGCTGAGATATTCATTTCCAAACTTCAGATCAACTCAGTCAAATCTATCTATATTATTTGTATCCATGTTCCTCCAGGTAATAACATCTCTACTACTGAAGATATCCTCTGTTGGTCATCTCAAAGCCGCCCCCAAGAAACCATAGTCCTTGGCGATTTCAACATTGATTGGAATTGTTGCAACAACTTTCCTACTAGTCATATTAACCTCTCTGGGTTTACACAAACTATTAACTCCCCTACTAGAATAAACAAGTCCAATAAGAAAGAAAGCACCTTAGATTGGATTCTCATTAATAATCAGCCCCAAACCTACAACTCTAGTACCCTCCCAGACAAAATAAGCGATCACTCTCTAACTTACATTATCAGACTCAAAACCAATCCTCCTACTCGACCGACATTTAGGACAATCAGAACCAAGAAAAACTTTAACTTGGACCTATTCCTACTTGAACTTCGAACACGTAATTGGTCCCCCTTAAAACACCTTTCTCTTGATAAAGCGGTTGACTACTTTAATGCTAACTTCCTTGACACTCAACCACCATGCCCCTGCCCGCTCTTATCAGAATAAGAACCAAATCCGCTCCTTGGCTTTCTAAAGAAACTAAGCAAAAAATCAATCTCAGAAATAAATACTGGAAAAAGTCGCTTTTAACTAAAAACCCTATATATCACCAATACTACAAACAACTGAAAAATTAGAAAAAAAGCTATACTGTCCAATAAGAAAAACTATTTCCTTCAATCTCAGCAGACCCACCATAATAATCCAAAAAAGTTCTGGGCTAGTATCAATAAACTATTACATCCTGGCCAATCGATCACACCTAACCCACAAGGCACTGACAAAGATAACCCTAAACAGATTGCTGATGCCTTTAATACCTTTCACAAAAGCTATTCAAACTCTTGCCTGTCAGCTTTCTCCTCTAACTGTAGCTGTATCCAATTGGACTCTAACCCACCTCCTCCATTTACCTTCCAACCTGTCCTAACAGCATTTATTCTCACCCTCATCCAAAAATTAAAACCATGCACACCTTTGGCTGATCAACTACCCGCCGAATACTTAGTTAGCTGCTAAGTCTATTGCCTACCCCATATCCATCCTCATCAATAGAACTATTACTGAAGGATACATCCCCAAACATTGGAAAGTCTCCTATATTATTCCCCTTCATAAAGGCGGCGATTCCGCTGAACTCTCCAACTATCGTTTTATTGCCATACTTTCTCCTTTATCTAAGATAATGGAAAGATGTATCCATAGGCAATTATTAGACCACCTCCTCCTGAATAACCTACTTTCAAACTCCCAACACGGTTTCAGACCTTCCCAAAGCACAACCTGCAGCCCTTCTTTCCTTTACAGACACCATCAACAAAAAACGGAACCTTAACATGCTTTCCTCTGCACTCTTCATTGACCTGTCTAAGGCTTTTGACATGGTAAATCACAACATACTTTTACACATTCTTAAATCTCTGTCACTTGATACGCTGGCCATAAAATGGTTCCAGTCCTACTTAAATAAGATATCAAGCAGTGCTCTGGAACTCCATTCTGTCTACCCACCTACCAGTTAATATTGGTGTCCCTCAGGGATCCATACTGGGCCCTCTCCTGTTTTCTATATTCATCAATGACCTTCACCTAGTTACTCCCCAAGCCACATGTATACAGTACGCTGAGGACTCTACTCTTATCTGCTCAGCCACATCCTTATCCAAACTCCACTCCCTTACGCAAGAGGTATTTAATTCTGTTGAAATTTGGTTCTCAAATCGCTGTCTTCTATTAAATCCTAAAAAAACTAAACTTCTCCTTTTTACACCTACCAGCAAATCTCCCTCTATTGACTTGACTCTAACATCCAACAATGGTACTCTCATATCCCAAGATCCTACTACCAAACTGCTAGGTATCACCATTGACAATAACCTTACCTTCGACACTCACATCAATAATACTTTGAAAACTATTAATAAAAAAATAGGTTCTCTTTATAGGATCAAGCCTTTCCTCACTCCTACAACCAGAAAAACTATTGCCCACTCCCAACTAATCTCTACCCTTCTCTATGCCTCACCTATTTATACAAATCTGTCAAAGAACAACCTTCAAAAACTAGAAAACTCCTACAACAGCATAGTCAGGTTTGCCACAGGCAAACCCTTCAGAACGCACCACTGTATCAATCTAAAGCTTCTAGGCTGGCTTGAATTACAGCAGCAGCTCAAACTTAACCAACTGACCATTGCCCACAAAATACTTTAACAACCTACCAAGACACCCATTCTTTTTAACCTTATGCACCCCTACTACAACCTAAAATCCCTAAGATCTTCCCAAAAAGTTCTTGTAAAAATAAATAAATCAAACAATAGAGCTGGTGACTATTTGCTAACACAGTTGGAAAAAAATGGAACCTACTTCCCTCTATCTCTCAGTTTAAAATGAAACTCAAGTCCTTCCTCTATTCACACTGGATGTGCATTTGTACTAAACCCGATTGTCCAACAATGCTCTAATTACTTGACTCATCATATCCTACATTTCTCTGTAATAATCCCAACTGAACAACTACAACTCTACCTCTCCATCATAATCCTATCTACTACTTTATTCTTAAAATCTGAACTCGTCTTACTACTCAAACAAGTACTCATCCACCCTCTTTCCTCCTTTACATCTTCCTTTCTTATTTTACGTTCTATTCTGTATAGTGTTAGTTATTATCCTTACTCAACAATTTATTAGTAACCTCCTCAATAACTGCACTAATTCAAGTCCAGTAATTTGCATTTTTGTTTCCACATACTCGTAAATGTGTGATCACTTTGAAAAAATGTTTTTTTAGTATTTTTTGTATAATTTTACCTGTATTCTAAATTTCTGTACATCTATAGACAGGTTCTTTCATTAGTTGGAGCTTTTCTCCCCGGGCCTCTACTGAAAATGGACATATATCCAGTTAGACTAGCCCGGTCAACAAATGTAAAATAAAATAAAATAAATATAATAGTATTTCAATTTCTCTGGTGTCTACTACTGAATCACATTGTCTATACGAGGAAAAACAGCATTATACTCATTCATATAATAACTAAATACAAAATCTCTACAAATAAAATCAAATTTTTTAATGTCAGCAAAAGGGTCTATAATGTCCTTTCATTATCTTTAATTAGAATGATCACTAATTCAGTAAGTCTATCAAACATGGAGACCAATTACTTAAAGTGGAGAACCAACTGTGGTTCAACTAAACTGAAATTGTCAACGTGACTTGTTAGGTATATAAATGTATGACTGCCCATGTCATACGTGACAATTTTAATAAAGATGTTTCTTTAGAAGAAAAAAAAGAAAGAAAGAAAGAAAGAAAGAAAGACACACGCACACCAAAACATACAAGCAAAATATATAAATAAATTTTAAAAAAAGCGACCTCTAACCCCCCTTCAGATGAGAGCTCAGAATAGCTAGGTCAACAAAGATAGCCATGTGATATAGAAGAGGAGATCCACAATTTAAAAGGACTACCAAATTCAGTTGAAGTCTCATGGAAGGGAACAAAATAAGCCACCGAGGGCTCCTTAAGATAAATAATCAATAACAAAACAAAAGGAAAGGAATACGGGAAAACCAGGTTCTCATTTTTGGAAGTCTGTAACTACATCACTGATGTCCCTGCAGAATACAGCAGGCTCCAGAAAGTACATTTGTGTAGGTAACTTATCATAATACATGTTTGAATACATCACTGTTTATAGGATCATCAAGGTTAGTCTTAAAGAAAGCAAGTGCCACTCCGTTTTAATGTATAAAGGCAGTTTATATTCCTGGGATGCGGTAAACGCCGGGTAATGCATCTGTCCCAACAGCATCTTATTTGCTAGAAGAGGGATTCCATTCCTTAGCTCTCATATTAGTACAGAATTGTAAAAGCTCAAGGAGGGTTCGACCCTTGATAGAATAGAAAGCACCCACTTAGGAATCTATAAGAGAGAGTACAGAGATGGGGCTTCAAGCTCGTCTTGGACATCCAGGGTTTTTAGACCAGTAATCTTCATGGTTAAGAAGGCTGGGGCCTTCCTAGCAGTGTGAGGTGTCTATACAAGTACATACCAAGGGGAGCACTGTACTGTATAAATGGTCCAACTAAAATGGAGAATAGTGGGACAAAATAAAGGCACCTTATCCAAGTGGGAGTTATCAGTTGTGCTAACAATAAGGAATTTCTATCTACTTGATGGGGAGAGAAAAACAGAGAATATGTTGTCAACCCAAGTGCAAAAATCCCCCATCAGCCTGGAATGAGGTACAAGCTATGGCAGAAATTTAAGCTGAGATCTACCAAATGCAACAATGCTACACTTCTTTGTATTTAATAGTAGCCCTTTTCTGTACATCATTGGTTAGCCTCATTTCATGCATACACAATCACAGCAAAGGACATAAAGTACAGTTTTGTACCTACCATAAATGTAGATGTTCGAGGATTCCATTGCTGCAGTCCTTACTATTGGGGTATAGTCCGCGTCCAGTCGGCCCGAATACCAGAGTATAAGGCTGACGTCGGTCAGGGCGCATTAGACTGACGTCAGTACGTCAGGGTACTAATGCGCATGACCGACGTCATATCCTCAGTCTTTTCTTGCCCCAGATGTCAGAAGACCCTAAAAAGACAAGTCCCAAAATACCTGCACCAAAAACATGTACAATATATACAAGAATATATACAAAAATAGAAGCATGTAAACTCACCTACACAACCACCCCTAAACACAGAGGGGAAGGAGGGAGGGTAAATTGGACTGCAGCAATGGAATCCTCGAACATCTACATTTATGGTAGGTACAAAACTGTACTATGTTCTTCGCTTTCCATTGCTGCAGTCCTTACTATTGGTAGAATCCCAAAGCAGAGGTAAGGGAGGCTGGCAAATCATAAAGAAGTAGGAGCTGACAACATGCCTTGCAAAACAGCTGTGGCAAAACCAGCCCTAGACTTAGAGTAGATAGGAAGGTGATAATGCTTAGAGAAAGTATGCACTGAACTCCAAGTAGCTGCTTCCAAAATATCCTTAGTTGCCACCCCCCTTAGAAATGCTGTTGAAGTGGCAGTAGCCCTAGTGGAATGAGGCCTAATCCCAGCTGGAATCTCCTTGCCATGATGGGAATAACAAAATGCAATGCAAAAGCCAATCCACCTAGAAATAGTTTGTTTTGACACAGGCTTGCCCTGTGAACTCAAAGCAAAAGAAACAAACAACTGCTGAGACTGCCTAAAAGCCTTAGTCCTGCTTAAATAATAACGCAATTGCCTGTGTACATCTAAAGTGTGCAAAATCTTTTCCCCTTTATTTTGAGGGTCTGCATAAAACGTAGGCAAATGAATAGTTTGGTTTAAAGCCACACTAGAAACCACCTTAGGCATAAAGGAAGGATTAGTGCGTAATGATACCCTATCCCTATGGAAAATCAAAAAGGGCTCTACTGCCATAAGGGCCTGCAACTCAGACACCCTTCTTGCAGAAGTAATAGCCAACAGAAAAGCAGTCTTCCATGACAAGTATTTCAATTCAGCAGTAGCTGCAGGCTCAAAAGGTTGTAGAGTAAGTTTTTCCAACACAAAATTGAGATCCCAAGCAGGAGTAGGAGCTCTGGGGTCTTATATTCTTTGCCCCTCTAAGAAACTGCTTGAACAAAGGATGCGAAAACAAAGGTGGGTCACAATCATAGTGAGCTGAAATTGCTGCAGCATGAATCTTAATGGAAGAGAAGGACAAACCTTTGTCCAATAACTCAGTAAGATATTGAAGAGCCACACTCAAATTAGGCTCAGAAATCTCCAAATTCTTTGCTGTACTCCAAAATAAAAATCTCTTCCATTTTTCTACACTCTCCTTGTACTAGGTCTTCTAGCTTCCATAATCACATTTAAAACTTGTTGAGGAAGTTGAGACCTGCTGTGTTTCAACACAGAATATGCCAGGCTGTTAGATGAAGAGAGTGAAGCTTGACATTGAGCAGATGACCGTCCTTCTGAGATAACAGATGAGGAATCAGAGGTAAAGGCCATGGAGGCTTCTTTACCAGACTCCGTAGTAGTGGGTACCAGTGTTGCCGAGGCCAATCTGGAGCTATCAAAATCATCCTTGGCCTGTCTTGTCTGACCTTTAATAGTACCTTTGGAAGAAGAGGCAGAGGTGGAAAGGCATACACATGAAGGTTTTTCCAACTGAAAGACAGAGCATCCACTTTCCAAGCTGTGTGATGAAACCCCTTTGTGCAATACTTTGGCAGCTGGTGGTTTAGTGGAGAAGCGAACAGATCTATGTCTGGAGTTCCCCATGACACTGTCAATTTCTGAAATACATGAAGATCCAGTTTCCACGGGATCCATGATTTGTCTGCTTAACACATCTGCTAAGGAGTTCTGTGCTCCTGGCAGAAACCTTGCCTGAAGAGTTAGTTGCAAGCTTAGCGCAGTGTCCCATAAAATCATTGCTTGCCTGCATAGAGGATAAGAATGTGTTACCCCTTGCTTGTTGATGTACCACATGACAGTTGTGTTGTCTGTTAGAATCAACACCTGCCCTGGAAGAAGTAACTCCTTGAAAGCCATTAATGCAAACTGGACTGCTAACATCTCCTTCATGTTGATATGTAGATGCTGTAGTCTGGCAGGCCACTTGTCTTGTATCCACTTTCCATTTAGATGAGCTCCCCAAGCAATGTCCGAGGCATCTGTCGTTAAAATCTGACTTCTGGCCGGGTCACAGAGAGTCCCTTGTTTAGGTGACATTCCTGAGCCCACCACAAGAATTCTTTTTGAAGGCAAGGTATTATTTGAATGACAGTGTCCAAATCCTGGCAGTGCTGTGTCCATACATTTTGAGATACCATTGTAGCTTCCTCATATGCAGTTTGGCATTGGGAAGCACCAGAATACAAGATGCCATGAACCCTAATGCTTGAAGGACTGTCCTTGCAGTCAGCACGGACTGATGAGATAGTTGATGGAAGTAAAGTGACAGACTCTTTTGTTTGTCCGGGGTTAAAAGGCCATCTGGGCTGCTGTATTCAGTCTCACACCCAGAAAGCACATGTCTTGAGAGGGTACTAGACTGGACTTTATTTCGTTCACAGAATACCCTAGGCATCTTAGCACTGCTATAACATATTCCAGATGCTGTAGAAGGTCTTCCTTTTCTTGAGCCAGAATCAGGCAGTCGTCCAAGTAAGGATAGATTTGAATTCCTTGAAGCCTGAAGTAAGCTATCACTGGAGCCAGAACCTTTGTGAATACTCTGGGCAGTAGATAAGCCAAAGGGCAATGCAGAGAACTGATAATGAGAATTTCCAGCTCGAAACCGCAGATACTTCCTGCAACTTAGCCTTATAGGCACATGAAGGTAAGCTTCCTTGAGATCTAAAGTTACCATCCAGTGATCTTTGCCCAGCAGAGGTAAAAGCTGTTGTAACGTCAACATCTTGAACTTGGGAATGTCCAGAAAAGTGTTGAGGAGAGATAAATCCAAAATTGGTCTCCACGTGTTCCCCTTCTTTGGTACTAGGAACAGGTGAGAATAAAATCCTAGGCCCCTTTCTGATACAGGGACTGGCTGAATGGCCCCCATCTGGAGTAACTGAGAAACTTGCTTGTGAGCCTCCTTTCTTTGTGGAGGAGGAACGTCTGGCATGCCTATGAAAGGGGGCATTGTATGGAAATAAAATCTGTAACCGTGGTGAATGATATCCAACACCCATTTGTCTTGAGTAATTAAATCCCAATTTTCTTTGAAAAGAGACAGTCTTCCTCCCAAAGGAGCTGCCAGACGAGAATCTACTGGCAGCTGAAAAGACAGGTCATTGGGTCTGTTTAAGGACTGACCCCTGCCCTCACCAGAAGTCTGAGCAGGTGAACTCCCTGTTCTAGGCCTAAAGAACCTTGAGCCCTGCCCCTACCACGTCTAGACCTACCCCTAGACTGGGAATCATAAGCAGGATATGTCCACCCCTTAGCAGGCCAATTTCTACTAAACTTGGTGGCTGCACCTGCAAAAATCTTTAACAGTTTGCATAGACTTAGCTTTGTCCTCCATTTTCTTTAAAACTGCTTCCACAGGCGATCCAAACAACACATCAGACTGTAAAGGAGCATCCAAAATTCTTGTCTTAACATGCTCAGCTAAATTCTGATCCTTCAACCAGGCATGCCTGCGAAGAACAGAACTAGTAGCAGCCACCCTCGAGGAGGCCTGTACAGCATCAAAACCACATTGCAAAGAATGCTTACCCACTTGCTCAGACACATGAACCAAGTCCAGCAACTCTTTACACTCAATACCTTCCGCCAAAGCATCCACCTTAGATTTTAATTGTGAAAGGAGATAATTCTGATATTTTAGCATGTGAAACTGACAATTCAACGCTCTCATGGCTAGAGTGGAAGAAGTATACACTTTCTTTCCCCACCTATCCAAGGCCCTTGCCTCTTTATCAGTGGGAACAGGATTTTTAACCACAGAAGCCTTAACACCTTTAGGCCCTTGAGAAATAGTTTCTGGGTCCGCCCTAGGACTCTTAAACAAATACTTATGAGCGGCACCCTATAATACCTATCAGGCTTAACAGGAGCAGGAGGCAAAGAGTCAGGATTCAGGAAGCCTCTGCAAAACATCTTCCACCACATTCAACACAGGAGGAATAGCTAAGGGCCTATGCTGGGGCAAAACAAGAATTCCCTAAGCCTTTTCCTGGAATCAGAGTAATCCTGGCCTTCCCATTTAAAGTGCTCCCTCATGGAATGCAGAGTCTCTGAAAATGAGAAATCCTCAGGAGGAGAAGCTGTAGGAGTGGAATCATCCACATCAGAATCAGAATAAGTAGGATACTCCTGCAAGTCTTCCAGAAGACTCTGAAGCCTCTGAACACTGTTCAAAACTATCAAACTCGGTTCCACCCTAGGCCTCTTATCAGGCGGGGCATAGAACCTCTAATCATAGTAATCAAATCTTCTGCCATTTTAAGCATATGTTTCTTAGGTACAGAACCCGAAATGCTAGGAGAAGCCCCCACTGAAGCTGAACTAGGCCTACCTCTCAAAGAAGTTTTGGCAACAGAAGGAGAGGCTCTAACTACCTTGGGAAGAGAGGGAAGAACAGTTACCTGAGAAGCCCCCTCAGCCTGGCCTACCTCCTGAGAAGGCACATCCTGTAACAGTAAAGTTTCTGCCTGAGACTCCATGGAAACTCCTGGCAAAACCTCTGGCTCCACTGAGCCTTCTAAAGAACCGACGTCCGGGACTGCCGGTTCATCAACCCTAGGCTTCACTGTTTTGTCCTTGCGCTTCTTGGATGAAGCGGGCGTCGGAGCATCCGGCTGGCATTTTATAATTGCAACGCTTCCCAAACACTAACCTGGCACAGTCTAACCTCCTCTTAATAGTGCGTTTGTTAAACCTAGCACAAGAGCGGCAACCAACAACGTCGTGCTCAGGCCCTAAACAAGGTATACACAAGGTATGGTAATCCCTATGAGGTATCTGTTTCCCACAAGAAATACAGTTATTCACTTTTTCTGACATCCGTAAAATACTGAGGCAAGAAAAACCAAAATGTTCCCCAACGGGTACTTAGCCAACTCTGTTTCGGTCTGAAACTCCGGTTTCGGAAATATTTCAGAACGCCAACCTGCACTCGCAAAACTGCTTCTGCATCGGACCATGCGGCAAAAAAGACTGAGGATATGACGTCGGTCATGCGCATTAGTACCCTGACGTACTGACGTCAGTCTAATGCGCCCTGACCGACGTCAGCCTTATACTCTGGTATTCGGGCCGACTGGACGCGGACTATACCCCAATAGTAAGGACTGCAGCAATGGAAAACGAAGAACATCGGCTTCTCCACAAACAAAGAAAACTTCTGCATTTACTACCTCAACTACAGGAGACAATTCAGAGATCTGAATTCTAAGTTAGAAAAAATCATTCACTTATCTGCCAATGTAGTCCCCAGGCCAAATTCCTAATCTGAAGGAAAACAAGCATTTACTGTACCTCCAGAATGATCCAGGTTTGTCAAAGGAAGCACTACAAAGGCAGTTACAATGTTAGACAAACAGTAACAAAACATTACAAAATTGTTCAGCTGGGATATGAAGAGTATGGGAAAAAGCAAGGAAGAGAGAGTTCTCTGGCACAGAGTGATAAACTCATAACCAAGACCCAGATGATTTGCATTTGAGTAGTGGTTCAGCACTGTACAGCCAGGTGTAAGGGGAGTGGGGTGGGAGTATGCTGCCAATGCTGGCTCACACATCCTGAGGGGAGAACAAGGTGGATTCACCTGGCTGATTATTACCATAAAAGCACAGACTTGCATGACATTAAGCTTGTACCCTGTGTTCTGCTGTTAATCTTCTAAAGCTGGTGACAATTATCTCCTTCAGCACACATGGAGGACTAAAACTGACCATGGGAGTACAGCTCTGTAGCAGATGCCTCTGTCAGCCACTTTGGCGAAGGGGTGAATTGGGACCCAATAAAAATATGATCAAGGCACTGAGGAACCTCCCCTTACTCTTTTTGACAGGTGCTGCAGAATCTTACATCCATCAGAGCTACAAACAACTCAGGCAGATGGGACCTTGGTTTAACGTCTCATCTGTAGGGCAACACATTCTTGAGTAAAGCACCCCCCTATATGCTACACTGCAGTGTCAGCAATCCATCTACCTGGTGTGGGAATAAAATCCACAGCCTTCTGTACCAAAGGCAAGTGTGTTCCCTGATGCACAGCTGACAATGTTATAACAGAAGGAGGCTGGGGGCACCAAGATGCCTCTGTAAAATGCAGAAGTGGGAATGGGCCAGACAGATAATGCATCACACCCCACACTATATCACAATGGTGGAATTAGACAAGGAATCTTTTGCAAACCAGCAGTCTCAACACCCGATGACAATGGTCCTGTTAGTTCCTGAAAACAGATAATCCATAAAACTGGAACACGAGTCGCATCCGCTCTGTGTCTTTAAGCACAGCACAACTAGAACTGATCACCTGTCCGCTCATGATTGGCAGTGGAATTTTACAGTGTTGAGTTGCCAGCCCGGCAAAGAACCTTCCACAGAAGGCACAAACATGCACGCACGCACTCACACCTAGGGCCAATTTAGAGTGTCCAAACCACCTACAGCATGTCTTTGAGATGTGGGAAGAAACCAGAGCACCCGGAGGAAACCCACGCGACAACAGGGAGGACATGCAGACTCCGCACAGAAGGCACCCCAGCCGAGGACCGAACCAGAGAACCTCTTGCTGTGAGGCGGCAATGCTAACAACTGCACCACTGCGGCCGCCCCTATTTCTCTGAAAACTCTGTTACAATAATTAGCAATGCATGTAACTTCAACATGCTCACATTTTCTATCTGAACACTGCAAGTAAAATATTCCAATTTCAAAATCTGCTTTTCCAATATATTAACTGTGGTAGGTAGAACATATCAGTATTTTATCAAGCTTTTACAGAATTGACTTTTCAAATGCCGTAAAATTAAAATAAAATAGCCACAATTTGGCTCTAGAGCACAAAGCACATTACACTAATCTTATTTACAACTTACCTACTCACTCAAAAGAAAATGTCCATGAACACAAAAGACAGACTTACTTTAATTTTTCAAAATTTTCCGAATCCAAGCTCCATATTTCTTCAACCTGTGCTCCTGTACAACCTACAAAACGGTAAAAAAATATGCAATTTCCAATTAAAATTTTTTATTTTATCTTAGCCCAAAGAACCAGCACCAGATATTAAATTTGTATTCGGTGCACTTCAGAAGAGTGGCATGGAAATATCAATAAAAACATTAATAGGAGCAGTCAAATACAGTTCTACTCACCTTCTATCAAGTCAACAGAAACAACTAAAACTGGACTATGGTATAGGTCACACTTTCAGGGGCAATAAACAAAGTTTTAGACTGGTCATACTTCCATTATTCCTAGCTGGAGAACATCCATGACACCATACCACTATTCCTACCTGGAGAACATTCAAGATACCATCTAGTTATCAGCCCAGCTTCTCATACGACCTCAGTCTGTTACCAAACATATACTTTTGTGTGGTCACCTGTTGCTGTATGGCTCAATGCAATTTAAAACAAAGTACAGAAAGAGCCCTCAATTAACCCACTAAGTATAACCAGACCCTTCTCTCTTCCACAAGGAGAAGACAAGGTACTGCATAAACCCAAATAAAGTGTGGCATGACATCTTTTTAGTGTTCAGTTTCTGTGATTGTAAGTTAAAACACTGCACAGCTTTGTTGCTGCACAACTGGAAGACTAACAGTTTGCAGTTTGGATGAAAGTACCCAAAACAGCAGTGACTTTCACAAAAGTGGCAAGAAGTGTTCAATGGTTATACTATCTAGTCACTCGCACACACACGAATGCGAACACGATATTGCACAGCTTTCTATCCAGATTTACATGCCTTACTGTGCTCTATAGTTTGTGTACCATTCCTCTTCAACACTACATTTAAAAACAAACAGTCACTAATCATTGTGATGAGGTGTTTTACTCTTGGACACACTGCACTGGGACTCCTAAGAGTGTGTACACCTCCAGAAAAACTTGATGATGAAGCTGCACTAAGTCAAAAATCCAAGAGAAAAACGGTCTTCGATTTACAAACGAGTAACAGATGCCTGTGTGTAAAAATGCTGTAACGAAACTGCATAAGTGGATAGAAAATACATAACAGGTGCCTTCTTAATGAAATGCATTTTTTTGGTCCAATCCTCCTTACCAACTATCAACTACCACCCTTCTCAGCTGTTCTACAAAACCAGTTAATGCCCCTGGGCAAATACCCTATGGCCAATTTGTTCCCAAGGGCTTAACTCGAGCCTGTGCACACAGCTGCCAGTATTGGATCATCAAAGTCCTACTGCCCCTTGCACATACCTGTTCACATCCAAGGCATGCAATGTGCCCTTGTGATGTACATCCAAACTTTTGCATATATCAAATCGGATGTCTCCTGTAGACCGCACACATCACATAATCCCCAGTGTATGCCAACTGAACTACGGAAACCATGTCCAGACATGCACTGCCCACCCTTCTGCAGTACAAAAAAAAAAAAGACAACAGCAGGACAAGCCTAACCACTGTTCTCCTGCCCACTATCACATGCAACAGGGCTTTATCACCCTACACCAATGGAGTCTGTGCTGCCGATATTTAGCCAATGCTTAAGACAAGAATACCAACATTTTTATTCATGTTCCAAGATGCACATCTCCGCAAGTCATCATTTTATCTTAAAAGAAACCCTACTTTAAAGGCAAGAGGAAAAAAAAACACTGTGAAGGCATTATTAAGAGTATGACTATTTGAAAGACACCCATTTCCCCACAATGCCTTATTACTGATGAAAGGTAATCAAATGTGACTTGCCAGTTTCTCCAACACAAGTCAAACTAGGCAGCCCAATGCTAACTGTTCAATTCAGATACTAAAATAAAACAATGGTGCTGATGTACTAGGAAGTGACTCAACCAACTAAGAAAATGAAAGATGCTGTAAATGTGTTCCACGAACTTAAGTAAACTATATGCAAAACAAAAGGAGCTACAACTCTTTAAAAAAATAAAATAAATAAAAAATTAGGGACTAGGATACATCAGAGTATACAGAAGGACAAGCCACAAGATGTTTTCTAACCCAAGCTATGGTAATCCCCAATGTATAATTTTTTTGGACACAGTAAAGGGTAGCAGCATTAATAATGCAAAATCAAATGCATCTAAGTCCCTATAAAATAACAGTAATGAACTTGCATCTCATTCAGGTAATGCCTATTAAAAAGTGGAACAATAGGGTGAAGATGACATCTGAGACAACTAGAGAGACTAACCCAAACGCATCTTGCCCCCAAGCACAGAGTTTAGCAGTTGTACCTTAAAGGAAAACAAACCAGAAAATTGTTTGGGGGGAATCCACACATTTCATACACTGATACTTTATGCAACACTTACCCTCCGTTTTATAAAATACAATTCCCTAGAATGATGTTTGTGTATTTCAGCTTTTCCCGGTTAGGGGTCGCCACAGCGGAACTCCGGCCAGCTAATGATTGAAGTTGATTTTTACGTACTGGCTTGCCAGGCCTGACGCACACCCTTCAACGAAGGTACGCCCATTCACGAATGTCTCCACACAGAAGACGCTCCAGATGAGAATAGAATTGGACAGCATCTTACTGTGAGGCGACAACGCTACCACAGCACCACCACCGCGGGTCTAATTCCCTAGAAAGATGTATGGTCTTAAAAATGGTCTGGAGGGACACTGCCATACTGATTTGTGCCCCTCTCTGCAACAGACACACACACACCGACACCCACACATCCCCCGACAGACGGAGAGAGACGGAGAGACACTGACACTGCCATACTGATTTGTGCCCCTCTCTGCAACAGACACACACACACCGACACCCACACATCCCCCGACAGAGAGACAGAGAGACAGAGACAGAGAGACAGAGAGACCTCTCTAATGACTTAATTTAAACACCATAAACTTAGGTAAGATTAAAATATCCAAGTATGGTTACAATGACAGGGCTATGAATCAATGACTTCTCAAACCTTTTTTCCGGAGATGGTAACAATGGTTTTTAAATGGGTAACTGATGTGATTCAACTGTAAGCACCCAAAATGCCTTTAAAGGTGTACTTAAACATTTTGAGTAAATAGTAAGTCATCTGCAATCATTTTCTTCACCACCCTCTGTGGGTAACATTTAGTGCTACAACCCAAACCAAAGAATAAAATGTCCTTATCGTTGCTCTAGTCCATTAAGGTGAATAGGTTAAGCTCATTAATATTCCAGGTAAAAATCACAGCACATTTATTAGACATGTTCTCCTGAACAACATTCCAAAAGCAACCACCAGAGAGCGCATCTCCAATTAGAAACCATTTCAAGTAGAAATGTGTTAAAACAGAAATACTCTAGCCCATGGACCCAAGAAAATAGGGGAACCTGCCAAATTATCAATAGCTGATTTGCAGAATGCTGAATGTGATAGCAGAAGTTTCCCTTGGTTTTATGATCTCAAAGTAAAAATATTTAAAATGTGGTGCCATCGCCCACATGGAGGCTGAAAGTGGGCTTGGCACCTGTGGGCGAGTGGGGGGGGGGGTTTGAAGAACCACCGAGATTCACTGGAAGTGCTTTAAGACAAGCAGCCACATTGTTTGTTGTTGAACAATAGATATTAATTCAAAAACAGTAGTACAGCACCCCCACAGACCCAAAATAAACACTATGCATTTAACAGTAACTACAAATATGAACCTTTCAAACAAAACAGTGCAGCAACTTTAAAATTTGTGTAATATGTCCAGCTCACAAGACACTTCCTTGCTTAAAATGCTATGCACAGATACTGAAAAAAAACTTTGCGCACCCCATGCAGTTCCCCAGTTGCTCAGATTCTTAATTAGAAGAAACCTTAATGCAAACCTCTTGACATATTAAAACTAATTTCATACTTGGTAATACAGAAAAGTTTAAATGGATAAATTATACAAAAAGAATACATTACCTGGCATAGCTATCTTGGTATCTGGAAAAAAAAATGGAAGAGAGGGGTCCTTTCCAGACAAACATTTCCATATCATAAAACTTGGATAAACAGGCTATTTATCTAAAGGGAAAGCTTGATCCCACAACTGCTTATAAATACAGTACATAAGTCAGCACAGTAATCCCTACTCTACCTCAAGGGAGAAGTAGCACCTTACCGGCCACAACTTTCTAGTTACAGAAAAACAAGAACACATACTGCTTTAAAAAAAAAAAAAAGTGTCAAGACAGAAAAAAAACACACACACCGGGCTCACTCTTCCAATGTGTTCAAGTGCCAGGCTTCCAGCTTTACAAAGTGGAGTGATCCTCGCACAGTTTTAAATATTGGTTATACAGGTCATCAACTATAATGACCAAATCTGCATGAAAAAGGTCTCCAACTAAAATACTCACTTTGCTCATTCCCACTAGAGTGCCTACTCCTGTCACAGTACAAAACTACTGCTCCCCAAAAACCCAACAATGGAACACAGCATTATAAATGCAGCATCCTTCATCAATATACTCTGCAGAACAGAAAAAAATCCTCCTAGTCTCCCACCAAAAACAGCTAAAACACACCCCAGCATTGCTAAGTATGCTACAAGACAGTAAAAATATTACTTGTACAGTAACAGACAGCATAAAGCCTAACCATAACCATCCAGTTCAGCTTATTTTTCTAGTTTATCTCGCTGCATCATACTCTGGCTTCTCTCCCAGTCTGTGAGCTTTAAAAAAAAAAAAAAAAAAAAAAAGAAAGCTCCTCGTGAACTGCACATAACCCAAATAATTTAAGGAATATTCAAGCCACCCACCCTTACACACAGACTACATTATCTCAAAACCACTCCCTCCTTATCTGTGGTCAGGGCACTAAGTTCTCACCATTTCATGCAGACCAGTGTCCCATATTTATTAAAGATTTCTAATGGACAGAAAGTCCAAGTCTTGAGTCCTCAATGGAACAGGCTCCAAAACACTGAAATTTAAGTTTCTTATTCTGTACTTTCTCACAAATGCCAGAAACTATGCCCTCTTACTCAGAGTTAGATCATAGTAATTTTCAAAAACAGACGTGGCATCCACTTTGCACACCTTGCCTGGTTGCCAAAGCAAGCACAAAATGTGATCTTTCACTTCAGTATTCTAAAAGTGAACCAGGCATGCATTACTACTGTAGAACCTGGAGGAGGACAGACGAACCCCATTCAATTTCGATCTAACATGCAACTTGCTGTAATCCATAAACTTCTCTTTCACAAATGACATAACCCCAATATTCAATTTCAAGTAATCCAACTTTTTCCCCCTTAACAAATGCCCACATGACCTACTTATTTTTCCTTTGCTACCTTAACCTCAGACAATAAGCTTACATACTGCCTTCCCCATTTTTTGTAACTACTCAATGGCATCAGCACATGAATAAAAGTTATCTCCTACCTTGGAACCTCTCTCTCCACAGTTTTAGCAATACACTGCTTAACATTCACTTTAGTCCCAAACACCTCCTGCAAAACGTCTGAAACCACAGCCTTCGCACCAGTCCCAATGGAAGCTGAAGGCAGATCCAAGAAGCTTGGCAAGCAGAATGAACCAACTACTACCACTACACTTTTACATTTTTAAGTTTTAAACTTAAGTGCTGGTATTAGAATGACACACTTTGATACATCACTTTTACAGACTGCCAAACAAAATATGTAACTTTTAACTTGGGAACAACTCAAACACATTGCTCTCTACAGCCCCACCTCAAGCAGTCTCGATGCACAAGTTTGTTGCCTTCCACTGAACGTTTTCTTAAATCCCAGCAAAATCAACTCTCTAGAAATGCAAATAGTACAGATACAGCCTTATCAACAGGGTTTAGATGATCTTAAATTTGCCATTTTCCCCAGTGATAATGACTCCTCCAAAATATGCTTATACTCTACCAACTTAATTCATGGTACAAATAACTAGGCACAAAGGAAAGGAACCTGGAGGCATTTTGCTAACCAAATTGGTCTTGCTGGAAAGATACCTGTCTTGACAGAGGATCCTGGGGGGGAAAAACCCAGTCAGAATTTGCATGCAATAAAGACAATAAATAAATAAAGACAAATTATTTATATAAAAAAAAAAAAACACAAAACTTCCTTAATACAAGGTAAAGATCTTCAGAGGATAGTAACAGGACAAAAGTTCAAAACTAGAACTTGGGTAATCGGTGTACAGAATTACATACACAATATAAAGAAGACATCTTATAATGATGGTGCATACATATGTTTTTTTTAACACAGTAGCTAGCAAACAGCACAACGTTGTGAGTACAGATCAGGAAAGGGCTCAGGCCTGAGATGCTAGCAGGGTCAGTGGGGGAGGGGGGTATGCTGAAGTGGCTGCTTCCCAGGTCTCCTATTCTAGCAAAAGGATCTCTGCTTCAGCCATCTCTGGTGCACAACAGGAAGTCTTAATGGCAGTCAACAAAATTAGGGCAAGTGACACCATGTCTTTTGGCCAGGGTCAGATCCAGCACAAGACAATCTAGGCAGCTGTCTGGGGCTGGCCAGGCCATCCAACATTTTTTTTTCGTTTTTAAATTTCCTCATGGAGAAAAACACTCAGCTGCCAAACAACCATGCAGTTTAAAATTTGTTGCCAATGCTTAGCCTGAATTCACTCACTGGCTCCAACACACATTGGGCGTATAGCCAGAGACTTCCAGGAATTGGCACGACTGTTATTCAAACAGATAGGAGTGGTTGGTATTTAAATTTTGCAGTTGCGCATACAATGCTTATATTCTTTTACAGCAGACAGAAAGACAAGTAGAAATCAGTACAATGCTTTTTTTTGGGGGGGAAAAACAAGTCCTGTGGCATAACACCATTATAAGTAAATCAGTCCAGTATGATTTAGCAGCATCAGACAATTCACCACAATATTTTCTTTTGCAAAGACTGCACCTGTGTGCATGCTTCAGTCAGAGGGGAGTACTGGACGCAAGAGGGCTAATCCTCTACATCAACTGCCAAACCGCCACTAAATGCTAAATCACTGAGGGTTAGATAGCGTCAGTCATTAGAATTTCAGTCTTTGCGGTTCTCAAAATTCACATTGATGCAAAACCTGCTTTTTCATCATTACTTATTGTATCCCTGTGGTGCTGCGGTAGCGTTGTCGCCTCACAGTAAGATGCTGTCCGGTTAGATTCTTAGCTAGAGTGTCTTCTGCGTAGAGACATGCATGAATGGGTGTACCTTCGTCGAAGGTTGTGCGTCAGGCCTGGCAAGCCGGTACGTAAAAATCAACTGTCAATCATTAGTGGACCGCAGTTCCGCTGTGGCGACCCCTAACCGGGAAAAGCCAAAAGACACGAACAAACTTATTGTTGCCTTGTATGTCCTTTCCGTCACTTAACCAAACACTGCTTTAGGGCAACTGAAATTTTGGGCTAGTCTCCTCAATGGCTCACTGGAATGCAAGCCTAGTGACTACCTATGAACCAAAATCATAACGTCCAAAGGAAACTGATTGTAATAAACAGGACCATCATCATAGGAGCCATGTTCTTTGGGTGTGAGCCTATTTCCTACAGTGTATTTACCTGTGAATAAACTGGCCAGCACAATGAATATATTTTTTAAAATTGTAGCCCCCCCCCAACATGTGAAATGCATCAAGTGCTAGAGGACCTGTACATAGCCCAAACAATGCAAGACAGCAAGGCTGTAAGCTGTTAAAGAGTAATTTCCAGTAGTACATGGCTTGACTACCCCAGTCTTCACTTCTCTTCTATGCAACTTCACCACACAGTACACCTGGGCTGTTCACCACACAGTACACCTGGGCTGTTCACCACACAGTACACCTGGGCTGTTCACCACACAGTACACCTGGGCTGTTCCTGAAAAGGGTCACTTGTGTCCAGTGGCATCTTCTCATACAGTTTACATTTTATGAAAATTTCCTCACTTTGATATTAAAGAAAGAAAAATAAAAAAAAATAAATAAATAAAAACACCCACTTTAAGCTTAACTTCTCACATAAGTTGCAGATGAATTTGTCTACACCTGCAAGACATACCATAGAAATTTGTAGTCAGGAGCTCAGGCTGCTGTAAACAAGACAGAGGTATGAAAGGTTTCCCATTGTCTTTACTGCCGGCAGGAAGCAAACTTAACACCGATTCATAGCCGCTTCCAATGTAGCCATGCCTTTCATAGCAAAACAGAACAATAAGACCACTCAATGAGTCAAAGGCAGTTGTCACCACTTTTAACAAATTTACATAAGCGACATAGGTTCATAGGTAGGTACTAGGCTATTAGCCCAAGGGCCTACATAAGCCTAGCCAACAATGTTCCCTGACTTACGCAACCCAAGAAAGTTTTTTTCCAGTGCCCCTGTTGAGCAGAGCCACAGAAGTGATCCCTGGGGTGTACTTCCTATTTCCCATCCACTCAAGATTTTTCTTTAAGAGTGCTAATGAAGAACTTTGATAGACATAGATGGGTAGCTTGTTCCAGAGTATAGGAAGTCACTGGGACAGGAATCTATCCCTCCAGCATGTCCTGTTTGTAGTGACAAGGTTTAGGGCCCTAGGGCATGTAGCACAAAGGGATTGGGATTTCTTTAGGTGCAGCATGTCCAACAGCTCTCGGTTTGAAATAGCTTTATATGTTAGGCAGAGATCACCTCGGAGTAGGCGATATGCTACAGAGTAAAGCTGGAATTTTTTTGAGACTGTCAGTGTAGGGCATCTGTTTGAGACCAGTAATCCTCTTTCTGAAGTACTTCTGTGGCCTTTCCAGCTGCTGCAGATGTCTTGTGAGGTACATTCCAAAAGGGGCATTACACTCTAATCTAATGAGCGTCAAGGAGAGGGGAACAATGACCTCTAATTCCTGGATGACGAGAACCCTTTTGTGATGAGGTGTGCCACGTAGAAGGATTTCCTGACTACTGTGGTGATGATCATCAAAAGAAGAGACTACTGTCCAACTGGGTCCCAAGGTCTCTTATCACACATTCGGAGTCAAGTAGACTGCCGCCTATGTGGTAGTTCATGGGTACAGAGTTTTTACCAAAAGGGAGGACAATGCACTTCTTGACATTGAGCTTGAGGCCATGACTCAAACACCAGGCATCTGTCTCAGTGACACCCTTCTGTAGGATGTCCATATCATTTGGGGACTCGACAATGGCTCTTAGTTTGCAGTCATCTGTGAATTTCTTTAATCAAAGGCCTTCTATGTTAGCCTGTACTTCAGAGAAGTAGATACCAAACAGGAGAGGTCCCAGGACTGAACCCTGTGGTGCACCACTTGTCACTGGTTTGAAGTCAGATTTGGAGTCTGCAACTTTTACAATGTGGGTTCCATCAGTGAGCCAGTTGGCAACCCATCTTGTGACAGTGATTTATACCTAGTTTAGCTACAATTCCAGAATGGGAGATAGTGTCAAAAGCCTTGGCAAGGTCAAGATAGGCTGTGTGAACCAGCTTACCCTCACCTACGGCTTTGGTGACTGCCTCAAAGAAAAATCGATCAGGTTCAGGAGACATGATCTGCTTTTCACAAACCCAAACTGAGTGGGGTCCAGGCTGGTCAGGCTAATAGGGCGATAGTTCCCGGGATCAGTGGTGGCTTCACCTTTGTGGAAAGGGAGAAATGTTGCTTCAGTGGGCACAAAGCCTGACGTGAGGCTATGACTGAACATGGTGCTTAGGTGGGGAGCCAGTTCATTCTAAAGTTCATGTAAAACGCAGCCTGGGATGTTGTCAGGTCCCATGGATGCTGCGTTTTTGGCTTTACAGAGTGCGGCTTTTACCTGCGTAGTTGTGATTACAGGGACTCTGCATTCTTCCTGTATAGATATGGGCCCTTTAGGGGGTGGGGGGGTAAAGTTAGCACTGAACCTATCTGCCAGGATGTTGGCAATATCATTTGGTTCCGTCTTGAACGCTAAGCTTTAAACCTTAAATGCTTGTTGTTTATACTACTTTACATTAAGATGACTTGAATGTAGCATCAAAGACATCTGGGATATTTAGAGAAAACTGAGAAAATGTTTTTTGTAATTCTTGTAAACTATCAGCATATTTACCAAAATGTAGGGGGAGGGGCTGTCAATTCATCTTAGACTACAAATAGATACTTTGAACAAAGGCCTGCAATTTAGCAACTGATTTGGTTGCAGCTGCATAATTCCTTAGTATACTATAAAACAAGCCCTGAGACACACAAATGTCGGCCATTCAAGAAATCAAAGCAGTCCTGTTACAGTAGGTATACATGACGACACTGACTGAAACTTATCCCATTACATGGCAATGGCATGGGAATAAACCACTACTTCCTTATGTCTAGCATGACTCACATAAAGTAGACTTGAAATGGATTATGGAAAAGAGATAGACTTGAAAGAAAAATAAGATCATGGTGATTTGGTACATACTTCTCAGAAGCTCAGGTCAAAACTAAGAGGTTCTGGCTGACCAAGTTTACAGACTGCAAACTAGGTGCAATCACTGAATCCCCAAATGATGTCAGTATACTCCAGAAGGGTCTCACGCAGACCAACAACTGGTGCATTAGTCACAGTCTCAAAATGAACGCAAAGAAATGCATCATCACTCCCAATGGCACAATGTCCCTCACACTATCAAATCAAAATCAACAATAACCTAAGTACCCATGAAGTGGTAAGGGACCTGGGATCAAGTTGACCGACCTTAACTTCGACGATCATGCATCTACTGTAGTAAGGAAAGCTTTCTACGCAGCACACAATTAGTAAAAACATCACCTCGAGAGCAAAAGAAGTTACAACTTCCCTATACTCGGCACTTATCTTATCAATAATTGAGTATAACGCCCTATGTGGCAAGCGGCAACCTCAGAGGTTTCTCACAAAGAAGATCAGGGGGTTCCAGCATGTGCCTTACACAAGCTGACTGAAGTCCTTGTCACTATACTCAGTATCATATAGACTTCTTAGGGGAGACTTATGCCTGGCCTACAGAGAAATCCAAGACCCAAACTTAATAAACTTGCTGCATATCCATAAATCAAACAGGAGGACTACGGCTACCCATTCCAGGGACATAAATATGGCATGCGACTAAAATATGTGGCTATTTCCAAGAAATGTGTGATGAAGGATTTACATTTTTCTAACTGTGCCATACAATCTCGAAGCAATCTCAATCAAGAAGAAAGAATTGCCCTTTCACAATTGCAATCTAACAAGGATATAGTCATCAGTGCAGCAGATAAAGGGGGTGGTATTGTTGTGATGGATTATACAAAATACAGGGATGAAGCATATAAACAATTATCTAAATCACAGTTCTATATACATATGGTAATAGATCCAACCACCAAATTTAAAGTAGAAATTGATTCCTTTTTGGACCAGGCGGTGGAGGCAGGCATAATTTCATTACAAATTGCTGGACAACTAAAAGTTAAGGAGCCAATGCCACAATATTTATATTTGATTCCTAAAATACATAAGGATCTCAACAATCCTCCAGGTCGCCCAATTGTTTCGGGCCGGGGTTCTTTAACGGAACCAATATCAGCTTTTCTTACGGAGTACCTTAAACCTCTGCTTAGTCATGTTAGATCAAGGCTCAAAGACACTACTGAGTTCTTAAATATCGTCAAGGACTCACAGTTGGAGGAAGGTTGGTTACTATGCACCATGGATGTTTCATCTCTGTACACCAGTATACCACATAAAGCTGGGGTAAGGGCAGTCTCTTATTGGTTGGATAAGGCCAATTTATATTCCCCACAATTCAACAATTTTCTGACGAGACTAACTGAAATTGTTTTACAAAAAAACATCTTTTATTTTGAGGGAAATTCATATTGGCAAATCAAAGGCACAGCTATGGGGGCATCATTTGCCCCCATATATGCTGATTTGTTCATGGGTTTTGAACAGTACATATATGATGTTGTTAATAATATTTACATGGAGAATTTAGACATCTGGCGCAGATTTCTTGACGATTGCTGGTTGGTGTGGCGGGGTGAGCAGGAAGAACTATCCAGTTTTGTGGCATATCTTAACAACAACCTCTTCGATATACATTTTACAGCCAACACTGGGTATGAAGAAATAGTGTTTTTGGATGTAGTCGTGCAAAGATTACCGGATCATACTTTGGCCACAACCATCCATAGGAAATTTCCTCAATACAACACCTTGTTGCATGCAACTAGTTCTCATCCCCGCCACATCATCAAAAATATTCCTAAATCACAATTTTGGCGTGTCAAAAGGATTTGTTCATCAGAAAGAGAATACTCTACACATATAGAGGATTTGAAATCAAGATTTAAGGCTAGAGGCTACAATATGCAGCATCTCAATAGAACTGTTGAATTGGCGGAACAGAAAACTAGAACTGAATTATTGCAATACAAACAGCCATTGGATATTGATCAAAATAAGGGTCAACAACCCATTAGATTGGTCACCACGTATGGTAGTAATACATCCTATTTTAGGGACATTATTAGCACACACTGGGATATTTTGAAATCTAATCCCGTTTTGGATAGGATTCTACCAGATGAATGTGCTTTTTCGTATCGGAGGGGTAGGTCTATTCAGGCCCATTTAACACATTATAAGAGATTTAATCCACCCTCAGCCATACAGACAACACTTTCTGGAGAGCCTCTTGTGGGTTGTTACCCTTGTGGACATTGTGGGGCCTGTCAACATATCAACAAAACCAAAGAATTTAGCAGTAAAAATACCCCTAAGGTATATGACATTAATATCTTTGGCAATTGTAGCTCTGACTGGGTTATTTATTTAGCCTACTGTACTTGTTCGGCTTTTTATGTTGGACAGACCTCCCGACCCATTAGACTAAGAATTAGTTAACATCTAAGTGCAATTAAAAATAGACGAGTCACTAGTGCTTTATACAAACACAGTAAACATAAGGGAGCATGTTTCAAGTTTATTATTATTGACAAAATCCAATCACCAAGGAATTTAAAAATGGGATGGCATTCAAGATTGAATAATATGGAAAGCAAGTGGATTACCAAATTGGGGGCATTTTTTAAACCTGGTTTGAATGAATATGAGGTACATGATGACACTTTTGGTCCATAGTCCTACAACTATGTTTAATTGAATATATACAATATACACCATGCAACACAAATAAATCTCAAAAAAAATGTTTTTCTAAGGTACCATAATATACAAAAATAGGCAGGTACCATTAAATCATGACAATAATCACAATAAATGTTGATTTTAGTTGCATGGGTAGTTAATTCATTGACATACAAATAATGGTTGGAATAAGAAACAAACAAAAAAAGTTTTTGATGTTATAAGCTATATGTTTATACAACCAAAAAAATATAAAGACTGATCTATGATGCAGCATATTACATGTAAGTCTCCAAAAAATTAATATTAGTCTTTTAATACATTTTGTATTTGAACTCTTGGCAGTATGTGGGAGTTCATATGTTTTTCTTTTTCTTTTTTTGTATTTACTAAGTTAGATTTCGCTATTAACATTCACACCAGGTTTAAGTGTTTAATGGTGTTTGACCAATGGATGGATGATACCAATCTAGAAGGAGGTATATAAATGGTCTCAGGATGTGTAGGTGGATGATATAATTAACAGAAAGCAAAGCAGTATTTACATTGACAAAGGCTTTTAAAGCCGAAACTGGTCTGTAAGTTATTGTTTATATAGGTAGTTTTTTTAGCTACCTAATAAAATTGGCATTTGGATATAATATACTCTGCCTTGAGTGCTGGTCCGTTTGGTTGATGCGACTAAAATAGGACATGGAGGGACAGATTTATCTTGTAGAGACTGCCTCGTCTTTTGAACAGGCTACCAATTCATGTGAAACAAAGCACCTCTATGTCACTGTTCAAGAGGAGCCTGGACGAGTGGATGGGACACCATAAAGTCTTACCGGGGATGGGTAGTCACCACTAAATGCAACCTTGGGTACTGACTAGCATTTCTATGGTATTACACTGGGATGAAACAGCTAGGCTTAAAATGACCTCTGGGTCGATAGAATCACAGGAGATTACTAGGCTATGTCAAGCCCCACTGACAGCCATTTTGCAGAAAACATATTAAAATTCTACAAGAAAGCAGTCAGAGTGATTTTGGAGGTGTTAACATAACTCAGGAAACACAGATCCATGGGACCGGACAACTTCCCAGGCTGCGTTTTACATGAACTTTTGAACGAACTGGCTCCCCACCTAAACACCATGTTCAAAAAATAGAGATTCTTTTAGTTCTAAAATGGAGTTTTCCTTTAAATAAATGTGTTACATATTGTCTTTTGAACTCTTGCACCACTCGCATATGTGCCAGTTAGTACTTCTCTATGTAATATTTCACTATGTGATATACGATGGTGCTAAATTAAGAGCTCATCAGCTATCTGAATCAAACCACCAGCTTCCTGCATTTCATCTCTTCCCACAGCCTCACCTCGGCAGTCTTCTTAGCTATGCAGATTAGTAAAGACTTGGACCAAGGTAAAATTGACATATCTTTACAGAAAGCATACCAGAGTAAACCTCCCGCTACATAACAGTCTCCATCCCACAAGGAAAGTTGTAAAGTCCAAGAGCTACAGGTTGGCTAGATCACCACAAAAATGGAACCCTTCCTTACGAACCTAAATGAACTTGAAAATGATTTTTTGACAAGGGAATACGAAAGCAATGCTAAAAAGCATTTTGGAACCTATAACTGAAGTAAGTACAAATGCACCAGCACTTAACAGGCCATTTATACAAGGGGTGTAAAATCTATAAACAACAAATCTACAATTAGTTGTATGTTGACTTTTACTGTCGACTATTACAGCATCGTTAATGCTATTATGGAGAATAGGGCCATAATTACTGAAAACTCATTTAATGGACATCATTGGAGAAGTAATCCTTCCTTTGTGTGTGGGAAAGACAGGAACATCAAGAGTTGCGTCGTAGGTAGGCCACCATATACATGCACCAATAAGTGTGAAGCTGTGTCTTTCGTTTGCACATACAGGAGGGAGACATGTTTTCTGTCCTTAAAGAAAATTATTAAAACCAACACAGAAGGTGACTAACTCAATGCAGGTGGTTTACAGGGCTAACTGCAATGACTGTGTAGCATTCTATGTGGGGAAAACATTGAGACTTTAAAGAAGGACTTTTGGCCATCTTTCTGAAATTAGAGCTAAGTGCAAGAATAATGCATTGGCTCTGCACCTGCAGTTTCACAAAATACACACTAGCTTTAAATTTCAAACGGACCTTTTGGAACAGGAAGGAGACAACCCTAAAAATGTGAACTACTGTGGCATCTGAAACTGAACGACTTTAGAAAACCGGGGCTTTATTATTGCTCCATAAAAAGCAGACCAGATTCTCAGAAAACTGCCCCACTGTTTAAATGACTGATGTGGGACTGATTAATACTGACATTAATTGTTTATATTGTGTTTAAACACAAATATCAAACACCGTTTACCTCTTAGCACTAACTTACAATCTTATAAAGAACATACTTTAGATGGCTCTTGTACACATCATTTTTGGTGGCTCCACATTAAATGCTACTTTAAATTTTATACTAAACACTTCTT
>NC_056744.1:421961598-421974098 GCF_019279795.1 Protopterus annectens | reverse complement strand
ATGTCAATGCTGCCGAACAAGCTACAGTGAGGAGACCGAGAAAAGTATACAGACCCAGGGTAACCTACCAGGGGCTACATGAGCTGGAGATAGTGGAGCGCTATAGGGTGGACAGAGACCTCCAACAGCAAACTGTTGAGCTGTGCAGGCCACACCTGACACCACACTGGCCAAGGGGAACCCATCCCAGTGAAAACCAAGGTATGCGTAGGCCTAGGTATACTAGCCATAAGTTCCTCCCAAACTACAACTGGGGATAAAATGGGCATCTCACAGGCATCAGCATCAAGAGTATTCCATCTGTTCCTGGATGCCATCTCATCATATGCCAGTGAGCATCTATATTTCCTCAACACACGCGAGATGTTGACCTGCAATATGTGTCTCTTCCACCAAATAGCCAACTACTCTAGGGTAGTGGGTTCTATAGACTGCACGCACTTACACATCAAAGCACCACCCAGTGATCAGGGTAGGGCCTACATCAACCACAGGGGCATCCCCTCCATCAACTGCCAGGTTGTATGTGATGCCCAGGAAGCTATGATGATTCACACATATGGCAACTGACGCAGCTGTACCACAGATTTGCCCATGTGGACATCCCCTACAGTCACCTAGTGGGGTATGCTGGGTACCCACTGGAGCCGTGGCTGATGACACCCATCAGAAATGCACACACACCTGAACAAAAAACACCATAATGATGCACACACACAGGCCAGACATAACACAGTGTGTGTTTGGGATACTCAGGTCATGGTTCCAGTGCCTGGACACATCATGAGGAGCCCTGCAGTACTCAACAGCTACATATACCCAAATAGTAATGCTATGTGCTATGCTACACAATATGATCCTGCGGAAACAGCTGCAGCAGGAACGGCATGGGGCAGGGCCACACAGCTCCCCACCAATGCCAAGGCCTGTACAGGTACAGAATGACTGAGGAGGAACAACTTGAGCCTGCTCCAGTAGGCAGAAGTGGGCATGCCCAGTATGCCCTGGCAAAGATGCAATGCACCGACACAGTAGGGCCCAAGGGAATGACACCTCTCTCTGACTTGCACAGACAGTAAAAGGAATGCCAAACATTGCACTACCTATGCCCAACCATTTATAGGGAGTGTACTATGGGCATCCGACATAAGAAGCCCTCCAGCACCAGCCTCAAGTCCGGCACACCCTCAAGGAAAGTCAATAAACCTACCAACTGTTAAATGGAGTAGAAAGTGTTTTTACTTGTAGCTATAGTATGGATGTGAACACGCAAGGGAATTGGGTAGCCAGATGTCAAGATAGCAGAGAGTAGACAACCATAGTGACAGCATGAGATTTAAAACATATACTGGAGTCACCATAGTAGCCACTACTACACAGGGTGATGAAACCCAATGCAGGAAATGGCCTGAGCAACAGGGGTGTCCACAAGAGCCACACATACCAAGCAACAGTCTCAGCCAGCAGGACAGGTGAAGACAAACAAATGCTGTACTATGGCCTCTGAATGTGCCCTATGGTTAACCCTCCCCCAGGCCTGCACAGACAGACCGGGGCAGGCCAGGCAGTCGGATGTAAGTTGTGAAGGCTAGGAAGCAGACACTAACATGTAGGTAAACAAAGCTAGGATTTGTACTACACTGGTAAGCCCTAGCCAACAGGATGGTTAAGACTACAGACTTAAATGGAGTACCTGACATAATAGTACTTTCCTAGTCAAATGCCCCCCCCCCATCCAATGTACACATAGAGCAATAGTCAGGTGCGCCCCCCCTCACTCCTGTGTAGAACAGTAGAAACAGTCAGGTGTCCCCCCCCGCTATACAGATATGTAACAACAGTAGATGGCAAATGACTGATGGATAGCCTGCAGACACAGCATGCTGTCTGTGTACAACAAAAGGTCAGCACTGCAGTACAAACAACCTGGACGTGTTCCACACATGCAACACTGATGGCCATACTGGGCATGGGCACACACAAACACATGAAGGTCATGTCTGCAATCACCAGTGGACCAGACATATCTGGAAGTTGCAGTTCTCAGTGCGAACACATGCGAGTATGCAACACTCCTGCCTTGCACACACAGTGGATAGGAATACAGAAAAAATATGTAAGGGCAACACACTATAATAAGCCACAGGCACATGGGCATAGATGTCGAGTGTGACCATGACAAGGAGCCATGCGGGCCTGTCCCAACTGGCACACAGCCTAAGGGGCCCCAACACATGAGGTGTGGATGTAACCTACTGCAGATACTAGCCACCAGTACCTGTCAGCATGACGGACTATGTGGTGTACGTACCAGCTGTGCAACAAGAAAGCAGCCATCTAGTAGCTGCACACATGCACCTGTGACATGACCCCACCTGTGACATATGACCCCATGTGTGCCTGCATGTGGCATGTCAACCCCTACATGAATGGGGTATGTCCCATGCACACACTGCCCACCCCATAGCAGTACTATGACAAGCCTGCTGAGGTCATCCAATGTGAATTATACCTTTGGGAGAGCTATAGCTCAGTAATATGCATGGTGCATCCCATAACTGCGTACTGCTGAAGTGACAAGAGTAGTTGGGTAGTAGTACTAACCCAAGACCTGTCAATTGTGTGCGTGTGTGCCCGTCTGCCTCTGACTGTGTAGAGAGCAATGCTTTTTAGGCTACTCACACTCCATACAATACAAATACTCTAGTTTGCCAAGGCTGCTGATGTCACTCACCTAGAAGTACATCTCTGGGAATGTGGCAGCCCAGTAATAGCTGTGGCGCATCCTGTAACTGCGTACTGTTGTAGTGCGATTTAGAATGGTGGCAGTGTTCCATCTCCATCCATGCCAATTTCGGATGTGATGCGTGTGTCTCAGTGTTTGTGTATGGAGCAATGCATTTTAGGCTACTCACTCACAGTACATTACAATTGCCCTACTTTGGTAGGCCTGCTTATGTCATTAATTGTGAAATACACCTTTGGGGAAGATGAACTTCAGTAATGTCAGTGGCGCGTAATATAACTGCGTAGTACTGTAGTGTAGTAAACCAGCTAGGTATGGGATCTACTCCCAGACATGACAGGTGTGTGCGCGTGTAACTCGCATCCTGTGTAGAAGTGGTGGAGTCTGTGACATCTGTGGGCAATGTATATTGGTTTTGCTAATTTCATTTATGATGGCTCTACTATATATCACAATGTCAACCATACAGGGATAACAGATGTAAATGGCTGAGAGGCTGCAGTGCAAAGCCATGCCCATACATGTGCCTTCACATGCGACTCACAAAGGACATACCATGCCTAACAACATGGCCTCTATGGACAGGTGACACTGACATCACAAAATGCTGCTAGCTGGTATAAATGTAAGTGCAGGGTAAATCTGCTGACCAGTACCAATCCCTGCCACACATAGGCAAGACTGGCACATCTGATAAGCTGCGTTAACAGCATGGGCCAGACACCCCAGGTACAGTTCCACATGTCACTACGCATGCATGTGGGAGGTGTGCACATCCCAGATACTATCCAAATCATGGACTAGGGAACACATAAATAGCAAGTGATGCACAACATTGGCCACACACAATAGTCACCCAGGTGACGGATGCAATACCCACCTGTGTGGGCAAATGCAGAAGCTACAGGCCTGTGCCACAATGCAGACCATTGTCATGTGGGCTGATGCCAATGTATACCCATTGCCTACCCTTGTATAGCCTGCTGGCGCTGTTGGCAACCACACACCCGTGCAGACATGCACCCATGCATGTCCAAACTGGACCCTGTGTGTTCGTGTTGTATGGTGCTTATGTCCACATCCACACGCACTACTTCCCCCAGGGCACAGTGAAGCATGCTGCCTTATGTCTGACACCCCCCCATACTCACTGCCCATACGACCTCCGTATCACCCGTGTGGTGTGTGTGTGTTCCCTGTACATTGATGTGTTGTGGCAATCCCACTAGTGACGGGTTGCACTCCTGGCCTGCCAAGTGAGTTAGTGTGTGCGTCCCTGTATGAGTGTGCCTGTGCTGACGCTGGCACCTGTTCATACAGACAGGCATGTGTACGCCACCTACTGTATATCTACTGTTTCCCTGTTGCAGATGTCACTCACCATCACATATATGTTCTGTTCTGAGTGCTCCCCACCAAATAATCCATGTGGCGCATCCAATAACAGCATCGAACTGTGATAGCATTACATAGCTGTCGGGTGTTTGATACCCTGTGCTGGTAGGTGTGCGACACAAACATGCGTCGGTTTTTCCCTCCCACCCCTCACTGACATGTATTTGCCTCTGCCAAAGTATAAAACGGCAAGGATGTAGTAAAAGATATATATTTCTTTAACCACGAACCAGAAATTTGAGCACTTTCGGTCGCACTTCAAATGTGCAACCTTCATCACGTTGTCTGATGAAGGTTGCACATTTGAAGTGCGACTGAAAGCGCTCGCATTACTGGTTCGGGATTAAAGAAACATATATCTTTTATTATATCCTTGCCCATTTATACGTTGGCTTGGTTTTGTTTGTCGTTTATGTATTTGCCTCTGTCTGCCTCCCCCACTCCCTCTCTGGCGGATGTGGAGGCCCACACCTGCATCGCTTGGACAGCAGCATGTGTATTTAACGTGATGCTCATGATCAGCTGATGGCCTCTGCACAAATTGCAGGCCTTCCCTAGCCGAACGCAAGTGGAACAGGTGTGGTAATATTCTCATAGCCAAATGCATGGAAACGTACTCCAATACCTGGGAACATCCTGGTGGCATTGGCCCTTGTCTGTCACTGTGAACAGCAGCTAGAACTGTCGTTCTGCAAACAGCATTTCAGATGGGTTGGGGATTTACCTATAACATACACTGTGGGAAGAGGGCAACAAACAGGAGGGGGATGTGCCTGACCCGACTACGAACTGTAAGTGCTGCTACACTGCATATGGAGTAATGTTGGATTAACAGTGTTTGTCTGGATATGCCTGTCGTACATGTCACAATACCTGCAATGTCAGCTCCATGTATATCAGGAATCCCCATCTGCAGACTGGGCAGTGTTGTGCCTTTGGTGTCATGTGTTAGCCACGATGCATCTATCCATGGAATGCAGAAGGTACTGTGAGGACTGCAGTCTGCTGACGGTGAAGGCCGTGACAGTTACTGACTACATATCCCTCACTGGACATATGTTGTAACAAACCCAGTTACAACCGTTACAATGGTAGATTAATGAGGGTATCACAGCAACATGTCTATACTGGCCCTGTGTATGTGCTGTCAGCCACACCTCTATCAACCTTTACCAAAAGTCATGCATGAATTGGTGCATATGTGCTGCACACCGTAAATAGTGTAAACAGATCTGATAACACGACAGTGATATCAGTGCGCTACACATGTCATGTACAGTAGGGGTTAAACAATGCCATACCCTGGAAATCCTGTGGATGTTTGTACAGTACTGAGGTCTGTGTAGTGATGGTGAATGTCGGCAGTGTGTATATTGTAGTATGTACTATGGCCTGTGTACAGGCTGTGGTAGCTCCCCTTCCATTGGTTGTTACATGCTGCCCCACTGTATAGTACCGTTTTACATGTGTGTATGGCCATACACACACATCCCATACCACAGACAGCCATCAGACTGGACTGTGTGACTGGCACATATGACGATTGTGTAGGACAGATTGTCCATATACTATACTATTATGCTAGCATACCACATGTGGCTGTGTTCACATTGGTTGTGGTTTTGCACAGTCACACGTGTATCCCACCCTGTGCTGTGACATGGATGTTAAGCCTGCTATATATGCAGGTACTGTACCATGATAACCTTAGGATGTCTGCCAGTAGCAATTGGAACACATGTTATGAGCAGATGTCACCTTCTACACACACCGTGTCTGTGACAACAATCCCAATGACAGTAGCAAATGTCTATTAATATACCAGCTATACATACCAGACATCACCTTGCACTACTACATTGGGACTATAGGGGCTGGGGTAGGGCTACACTCCATGTCCAGGACATATGGTGGGACGATATGGACATGTACGTATCCAGATAAATATATTTATGAGTACACATGTAGTACTTCCAATTACCACTGTCATGGCAACCACCTACTCTGAATCCCTACATCATGTGGGCGTACTCCCTGTTTGATGGACATCCTTCCTGTGTGTAGGCATCAATGTTACAGACAGCAGGTAGCAATAACTCTTACAGGAGAACCTGCACATTCAGGGCAGCCACATACATGTAGGAGGATCGGGACATAGAGAGACTGAGTAGAGTGGTGTAATGCTTTGCATAGTACTGGTGTTACAGGGTGTGTGTGTGTGTCCGTGTGTGTGTGTACATACTAGTTTACTTGGACTGCTGTCTGTCTGCATAGCTCACTACTGTGGGCCTATCCTCTAGCTGGACAGAGGTGTGCCCATCATGTGTTGTCTGTCCACCACACAGGTCCTGGGTCGGATATTACACTGGCAGTGTGTGTTGCGTGCTATCAGTACATGGCTATATCCATTTGTGTATCCGATGTCGTATTCCTGCATAAGGGTATCTTGCAACACATCCTGTAACACCAGCATGTTCCAGGGTGTGTTACTGCAATATTGCGGGTATGGTCCTGCATTCCTGCCTTTGTCCTCCACATATATGGCAGCCTTTGTCCTGCTGTGATACGGGTATGGATTGTTAGGTAATGGCCTATCATTAACTACTGCTAGCATTCCTACTATCATCCCAGTCATAGCGTGGACACCCACAACATTTGCTGGCCAGGAACCATACATGTGACAGATTCATTACTTGTGGTAATGTCAATGTTCCCCTAGGCCTTGACTACAGGGTGTAATTGGAGGCTGCTGAACTACATCTAATATTGTTAACTATTGCATATCGTGCAGGCAAATCCATTGTCAACTGTTGTACGAATTAAAAGGCTTAGCCTAGACACCATACTATGATATATATCCGCACTGTCTGCATCAATGTTTTGTGTGGGTCTTGCATCCATCACTGGTTATATACAAATCAACATCCATGTGCTGTCAGCAATGGCATACATTATTGTATGGTACACAGACAAAGGCTATTTGTGTAAACATAATTTTGTGTCAATTCATGTCCTTTAAATTGGGAGTGGGAATATGTGCAATATAAGTATCCCCTTTGTGGGGTTGGTTGCCACACCACACAATTCACAGGTACCAGTTACAGGGCTTGTGGCTAGGGATATACATTGCACCCAGTACGTCCACACTACTGCTACACATGTAAGGCTACTAATACCCTTTTTGTCTGTATATACACGTGTACAGACCCATATATATATATATATATATATATATATATATATATATATATATATATATATATATATATCTCAACATATCTATATCCACACACACACATATACACACACACCTGCACATGACTGTCAATGTATGGATGTGTGTACATATCTGTACCGTTGTAATGTGTAGCCCGTCAACATAGTACATTCCCTGAGGTACAATGGCGTTATCTCCATGATATGTTAGATATTGGTCTGACATGTACAGGTGACATGGATAACTGTTGGAGCATTGTAGCGGTGTTGTGGTAGATCCTGCTGTCAAGTACTGCATGTGCTGGATATTGGATTGCACAGCATATCCGTTAGGGCTTGGGGGGGGGGGGGTTACATTGCAGTAATTACCAGGTATCCCTCATGTGTGCCCCCACCCCCATTAACTGTGCTCATGGTCTGTTATGTAGTACAGAGTGGGCCAGAAGTCCACTCCCATGTGGAAATCATATGCACGTGTGTGTGTGTATTATATATATATATATATATATATATATATATATATATATATATATATACATATACATATACATATACATACACATACATACACATACACACACATATATTATATATATGTATCTGCATAAGTACATATGTTACACCCACATATATACAGGGTAGAACTGGACATTGATATAGCTCTATCTACATACATATGTATATATATATATATATATATATCTACATACATATGTATATATATATATATATATATATATATATATATATATATATATATATATATATATACATATATATATGTATATATATATATATATATATATATATATATATATATATATATATATATAAATATATCCTGAACATATTAAATCTATCTCTGTATGACTGCTGTTATATGGTTGAGAGTCATACCTACACATATATATACCTATAGCTGTCTATCTAGCTACCTTTACAGATGTACAGCTGTCCATATGTCCATGCATGCTTGGTCTACATGTGTGGCCTGTAACTCATTCTCTTGGCAACTGACATGAATGACCTTAAGACTGAGGTCAGTCAATCGTGCCAACATGTACATGTTTCAGACGTATCATCTCCAGCAATGTGTGTGTTCTACCACATATAACTGTGTAACTTGCAACGTTAGAAGTGTGTTAGAGCAGGATATGACAGATATCTCTATATGTACACGCATTATGGCGCACCATTTCCGGGATTCATACATTAAGAAGTTGTGTGGTGTGTTATTACTACATTCCCTGTGCTGTTGACTGATTGTACTGGATGATATGTATGTGGAATGAGTGGTTATCTGTCATGGTTTAATGGTAAATCACATAGTGTATGACGTGCAGCGTCCCAGGTGTGGGCCTTCCACAGGCTGTATACGGTGTTTCAGGGCAGAACACCAGCTGTCGGATACAGAGTGAGTTAGGGACATTTGAGCAGGTGTGCGCAGGGCTAAGCAATGCTAAGCTCGGGTTGCGTTACCTTACACTCAGCTAGCATCTACTTAGCTCAATCTATGTAGGCAATGCTTACCCCCATGCGAATACACGTACACACACTTAAAACTGTTTATCCATGCGTACTACTGCCGTGATGCGCTTACACATGCTTACTAGTACCTTGGTCAGTATGACACTTCACATGTGCATTTAAGGCAGTACTCCTGTGCAAATATAAATGCTGTTGCTTAGTAGGTTATACAGCACAACTAAGTTAACATATGGATATCACATGGAAAATAGGATGTGCTGCAGTGGGACTCAACCCGGCAACGAGTGTGCATTAGGCGGATGCTCTGGCCACTACACTACTGCTGTTTTGTTTTGTTTGCATATGTCTACCATAATGACATACCCATGTTTCCTTACCCCGGCCCCAGAGCTCCACGTACACAGCATCCATCCATTCCCCAGTTGCTAGCCCTGCCATACTACACCTCCACACATTTCCCTCTCTGCACATCTTGGTACACATCCAGTATACTGTTCCCACCCAAGCGTCTGCAGGCTCTTCATCCGTTTAATCCACATACGTACCAGCCTTCCCCTAATCCTCCTCCGATACTGGTGGTGATATCGATGTGACCCACAACTGTTGGTTCATCCCACCAGGGATGGACCTGTTTTTGTGTCAAGAGTAGACCTAACTGGTCTACAGTGTTTCTCCCAATGGTAGCATCCTGCCAGGGTATTGTGTAGCAGCGGTTTGCTCACAGACCTGGCCAGCCTTATCTCCAGGTTCCACGGAACCAACGTCCCATGTGTGACATACTGTACATGAAGCACGCTCACAACCCCCCACGGTGTGCACCGTACTTCATTATTCCCTTTGGTATTATGCAGGACTACTGTTCTCACAGTATGATTGGCCAGGCACTGTTCTGTGCTGCACACAATGGACACGTGTTCTGGTATTAATCTACACACTTATATACATTTCTTATACTGTGGAAGTCTGTGTTGGATGATGTGTATGTGATCACAGCAGCTGAAAGTGTATCCGCCATGGCTTAGTGGAACTCATGTCTACTATAGTGTGCAGGGTTGGGGTTTTCAACCAGGCAGTGCAGATTATTTTGTTAATGGCCAAAACAACAGCTGTTGGCTACATAGTGATTAAGGCACTGTAGAAAATTTGTAGGCAGGTATGTGCTTGTTTGCGCGAAGCACAGCATTACTGACCTCTGACTGCAGCGTCTTGCACTCAGCCTCTACATTGCTTCACCAGTGTGGTACTCTCATACCGGCGTCCAAACAGGCTTACACCCGCTTGCTCCTACACACTCGCAACATCGTGCATTTTGTTCACATCTGTCAACCGGGACACTCTGACTGTATGCTTGTCCATTTTCAGCGGTGGCCCGGGATGTAGAGCTCCACATTGACCCTAGCTATGTATCCCAATTAATACTGGGGTGATCACATTCATCGAGGGTAACAGACATAACATAGCTACACCCCCCATTAATCATGCTTAGTTTACGTTAAACTGTCGATATTATCCATGCTTCCGTCAGGTTTACACGTCGGATATGACTGTTGACAAAGGTCAGTTTAAGGTGAGGTTGGATTCCTGTTTCACAAGTCTGGAAAGGTTACATGCAGATATTCGGGGTAGGTGTAGTTATTCCTTACCTGTGTGGTACAGTACAGGCGAATAGCTAAGGAGTAGGTAGGTAGTGGGGGTGACAATTTAACTGTATAGTAGCCCTTGGGTACAATTGGATGGGGAGCAACAGGGAAGGTACATCGGATGTTGGGATTTGTATGCGAGACAGGAAAATAGGCGTCGGTATCACTAGTTGATGTAGTGGTAGTGTGTGTGAGGTGGGGGGGGTTCGCAAGGTGGTGAACCTGTGCTGCTCCTTCATGTGTTAGTTACATGTGTCCTGTAGGACAGCTGTGATACATGTGGGTTGTGGTTCCAGATACTGGCAATATAGAGAGGGAAAACGGTGTCACCTACGTGTACCCATAGACATTAATAGAAATGGAACAGGGGCAGATAGGTGCATGGGGCACAAAGGGGGGTGTTAGGGGATTATCCAGGGATGTGCAGGATGGCTGCAGGAAAGGTCCACAGCTGGCCATGTTGTCTACAACAGCTGTGCATTTGCGTTGGACACTCACACCCCTGGGTGGGGATGAGGACTTCAATAATACCTTGTGATGCCTATTACATCGACTTAACATGGCTACAGTGGGGTGTTGCGTAGTGGGTAATGCAACAACACATACCGTTATACCGTACTTTGCCATGTAAACTGGACTGTGCTGCGGTGGGACCCATATCGGGAATGGCTGCCCGTTGGGCATAAGCATGCCTGTCAACTGTACAGAATTGGCGGCCTGTCCAGAGTTTGCTTCATAACATTGGTGTATTCCTCTTACAATCTGTACCTGTCTGGCAAATACCAAAGAACTGACACCATTAAAGACAAACAAGTAATTGGGTATAAGATTCCACATCTTTCAGACGAGTCACTTTAACACATAACCTATAATTCCATCAGCTTTCTAAGGTTGTAAGTGGAATATGTGCTTTCTCTCCCTATTTGTCCCCCAAACGGTTTAGGTTCTGTCCAGTGGTTTCGCTCTTAGAGGATGAGAGGTATGGGCATAAGCTCTGCCCAATTCGCAATATTACTGACATCCCCGGGGTGGTCCGAATACAAATGCGCCAGCCAACATCTGCACGCCTAGGCCTATAAATGCATACCCATAGTTCCCCCACCTGGCCCTCCTCTACAGCACTCATCCTTACTATGGGTGCAGGTGGGGTCTAACCACACCACTACACACTGCCCACTCATCGTGTCGAGACCCATGTCGTACGTTGTCTCTACCCATGGGTCATTAGGCTTGCACAACCTACTTGTCCATGTACGTATACAGCCTGGTTAAATAAATCGTTGGGGACAGACTCAGATTATCATTAATTTTTGGGGTGTTCCACAAGGGACACTGATGTCCGTTTCAAGATTAGACTTGGCAGGTCTCTCCCACTGGTAGCATCCTGCCTGTGGTCTGGGAAGCAGTGGTGTGTCTACTTGTATCATGTGTTTGTATGTTTCACCTGTCTAGGTGGGGGGGGCTGATGCTACGTGTTACACGTTTCTTGGACCCCTCACCCCCAATGGCAAGGCCTGTGAACATATATGTTATCCTTAACTATTTAACAAATCGTTTTCTAGTCCTGAGGAGCTTTTCTCCCAGGGTCTCTGCTGTAAATGAGCCAGAAGCTCAGCCAGACTTACCCGGTTAACAGATGTGATTTAAATAAATAATTCAGTTAATATCCCAGCTATCTATGTGTGTACGTTTACACACACACATTATATATGTATACATACACACACACACATTATATATGTATACATACACACACACACACACACACACAATATATGTATACATACACACACACACACACACACACACTCGTATATGTATACACACACACGCACACACACATGTATATGTATACACACACACATATATGTATACATACACACACACACACATATACGTATACATACACACACACACACACATATATATATATATATATATATATATATATATATATATATATATATATATATATATATATATACATATATGTATATACATACACATATATATAT